>NW_024868699.1:10338-70422 GCF_013358625.1 Macadamia integrifolia | reverse complement strand
TGGGAATGGGAAAAATATTAAATTCTTGTTAGATAGATGGTTGGGTGAGAATACTATCCACGAGCAAATCGGGCTAGAGGAAGCTCTTGTTATCCAGTGCGAAGGGAAGGTTTGTGATTTCATTGATAATGTTCAGTGGCATTTGCTGGCTGTTAGATCCTCTATGCTAAACGACATGTTTGAGAAGGTGGGGAATATAAAAATTCCAACTTATGATTGTGAGGATATGTACTTGTGGTCTCTGACTCCAGACGGGGTTTTTAGCTCCAATTCAGCTTGGGAGGAGATTAGGATTCGTAATCCTAAGGTCCCTTGGGCCTCTCTGATTTGGTGCAAAATGATGCAACCAAGGACGTCTGTTTTTGGGTGGAGGATGGCTCATGGCAAGCTCCCTATGGATGAGGCGGTTCAGAAAAGGGGAATAGTGCTAGCCTCAATATGTAGCTTGTGTGGTAGGGAGGTTGAGTCAATGGAACATATTTTCCTGCATTGCTCTTTTTCGGAGGAGATTTGGAACTTTTTCTATGGATGCTTTAATGTTGGGTGGAAGAAGGCAGGTTCGTTGGCTGAATTTTTCCAATGGTGGAAAAGGAAGCATAAGATAGTGTGCTGCAAAGAGGCGTGGGCTTTGGGTATGGTTACTGTGGTGGACCATATATGGCGTGAAAGAAATAATAGGAGGCATGATGGAAAGGTGAGGCCGACATAGTTCATGCAACAAATAATTTTAGAGGATATAAGATCCTCTAATCCTAGCACCAAAGGAGAAGTGAAGACTATTGCTGATGTTGTTTGTTGCAGGAAGTTGGGGTTAACGATCCAAAACGTTCCTAGCCAGCCTATTTTGGAAGTATTTTGGTGCAGACCTCATATGAATTGGGCAAAGTTGAATGTTGGTGGGAGCTCAATGGGTAATCCAGGGCGTGCTGGTGCAGGTCGGATTTTTCGAGACCATTGGGGAATAGTTCCGAAATCCTATAAAATATTTAGGGGTGTGATAGGTGTGCTCCAAGCAAAGGTGGAAGGCCTTATGGTCGGTCTTTTGCGTGCTCGGGAGTTGGGAATAAATTGTTTGTGGGTGGAGACAAGCTCAAGTGTGGTTGCGACCTCGTTTCAGCAAAAGAGAATCCCCTGGTATGCTCTTCAAAGCTGGATTTTCCCCAACCTTACTTGGAGGGATTTTTCGGAAGATTTCTCATAACTTTAGAGAGGCCAATTCGGTTGCGGACTTCCTGGCTCGAGATGCAGTAAAATCAGGGATTTAAGCAATAATATTATTTTTCCTAATCATGTTCTGGAGCTGATTAGGAGAGATGCAGAAGGGAGACCTAACTTTAGATTTTTATTTGCACTGCCTCTCCCCTGTTGATGGCAATGCCGAAGGTGTGGGTTAGGGTAGCAGTTTTTATTGGTGTTCTTTTTCTCTTCTATGTTGTTTTTTCTCTCATTCATGATTTGATAAGATTACCAATTTCTAGCATAAAAAAGAAAGGCAATTACATGGTGCACGTTGAGTGTTATGGGAATTCCATAGTGGGTAGTCTCTTCCCTATGTTCTTCAGCCACGGCACTATTGGAAGTTTACTGGCTATGCCAACTTCTGCCCAATACCCCAATCTTGTTAACCAGACAATGCCCAACATGCCGAATTATTCAAGATATGTGTCTGGACCTCGAGATTATATGGGAAGAGTGCTGGGTTCCAATAAAATTTTTATGGGGGTCACAGGGGTATTTGAAGCTGAGATGGAAGGGCTAATGGAAGGTCTCATGCGGGCTAGGGACATGGACATTAATCAACTATGGGTTGAGTCTGACTTTAGTGCAGTGGTGATGTTGGTTCAACAAAGGAAGGTCTCTTGGTTTGTTGCGCAGCGATGGTCCTTCCTTAAACTATACTTGGACGGTATCACTTGGAAAATATCTCATAACTTCAGAGTGAAAAATACCATTGCGGACTTTTTATCTAGAGATGCGGCCAAGAGTGGTGTCTCAGGATCAAGCACTTCTTTCCTTACTCATATTGTGGAGCTCCCTGCTGATGGCAATGCCGAAGTTGGGGGGTTTTGGAGAACGAGATTTTTGGCCCTTTGTCATGTACTGAGTTCCTTCATTTTCATTCATTTTAATAATATCATCTTTTACCGAAAAAAATACAAGTATTATTCGTGTATAATATGGTTATCTTTATACGCGTATTAAACAGTTTTTTTGGATTGATACGCCAAATTATGATCTTTTGAATTAAATGTTAAGATACATATATTATACGTGTATAATACACATATTTACCAATTTGATATTGCCACTTCTTGCCCAAAAAGTCATAGAATCGTTGAGTTTACAAATCTAAGGGTGATTTTAGGAACTGATTCTAGTCAGATCAAAATCAACTAAGATCGATTATCTATCCCTATCGCATTGACCTTGGTCAATTGGAATAGTATGAAAACATTAGACAATCCTATTACCAAAAAAGAAAAAAAATGAAGCCCATATACTGTTGCAATCATTCCCTTAAACCATGGTTTGAGAAATCGAAATAAGATTGTTGATCTGATCAAATTGGTAGATATTATTCCTGATTTTGGCTGATTATTGATTTAAATATAGGAGTAGGTAATTGATCGGGTCATATCAACAATCGATTGCTCTAGTTTGATTCCATCATATGGATGTGTTGGACTCATGGCAGCCTACCAAAAAAAAAAAAAAAAAAAAAAAAAGTCAACGTGCAAAACATTCCAAAATCCTAAAGAACAAAGGGAAAGCTAGAGAAGGAGGAGTAGATAAGGGGAGAGAGAGAGGGAGGAGGATGAGGGATCCACATATGTTCCACCATCACCATGGCAATCTGTGCCATCTTCAACTGTCTATGATTAACTAAGACTGAAGAACTTGACCTTGATTTGGCCTATCGTCTAATTCTCATGCTCGAAGCTAATCCCATGGCGATGGCCTACTATTGGTGGGTGATGTTGGCCGAAACTACTATGTATGTGTGAGATATGATTATGTGATGTTCTTTTGCCCTTTCAGTTTCTTCAAAGCCACTCGATAGAAGTTGGGACATCAACCTATTGATGACCAAGTCAAAACTATGGGGTGTTAGACACCTCATTTTTTCACCTTATAGGCGTGCATAGAAATAATGATTGTCGCCCTTTATATAACATATGGGGGTCTATTTTATAGCTTTAGAGGTCTTGCATGATTTCCAACTAATGTTTTGAGCCATCTCAGAATTACCTACATAGATAACACTGTAAAATAACCATAATATTCTTAAAAATATTGACCAGGACAAAGTTGGTTCAAACAGATTTAAATTCCTTCAAAACTTCATGATTATGTTACTTTCATCATTAAAAATCTTTGTATTAAGAAATGGCTTGAAAATAAGTTCATTTGCCCATTATTTTATAAAATATTCTATTTTTAGCTCATGTAAGACCCATTCCCAAATAAATTTTTAAAATACTTTAACTAAATTGGTATATGATTCCTACTTAGAATATGTTTCAAAATTCCTTTTGAATCACCTAATTTGGAGTTGCAGTTTAAAAGTTATAAATTTTCAAAGATTTTAAGGTATTTAAGTAATAAGGATCAAATCGAGTAGGACTGGTTCGAACTCGGACCGTGTTGGTCAAGGGCACAACACAAAAACCTGGATCGATGCCTAAGGGGGTGTTTGGTTCGGTAAATCAAATGGTGTATGTATCGGATATAAATGTCAATCTTTTGATAGACATTCTTCTAAATTATGTTTCTTTCTGAAAAATCATTTGGTTGCCTTGAGGTTAGTACATGTTTCTCGCGGGTTGAGATATTGATTTCCATAGAGAACGTCTTTCTGCTTTCTCCTTTTATACTAGGTGGTAAAAAGGTTGCTCAAATCTGAGTTTACGTGTTGAGGTAAACTCAGATTTGACACACATCCTTTGTAATATGGTCATTCATGGAAAGTAGGATGCTCACTTATGGGGGTCATTCTAGTGGAACCAAACAACTCCAAAAATTAAGAATTATCATTCTAAAGAATGTCATCCCAAAAATTTACCGAACCAAACACCCTCTAAAGGACTTTCATCAACATGACAGAGTCACGTATCAACATTGGGATCTGTGTCATTGATACATTTACGATATCAACGTTGTTGTCGTTGTTGTTTGGAAAAAAGAAAGCTAGACAGGATGCTCAAAATAGTGAGACATGAATAAAGGAGTGAAAACTACAATAAACATACCAACTAGAGCCAAAATTTAGGCCCGCTTGTAAAATTCCTCAAATCAAAAGGTATTATTCCTCAAAACATGACACCTGGTACTCTCAAACATTTAGGTGTTTTTGAAAAAAATGCAATAATACCCTGATGGATGTAGTACAAAGCATGATGAGTAATTACGTGTTGCACAAATTGCGTAAAGTGAGGATTAAAGACAAGTCGTGCATATCCTAATCCGGCTTTTTAGTAAGTCACTCCCCAAACTCTTTTGAGTTCTAGATAGACAAAAACTTAGTTTATGACACTTACACAAAAAGGGGTTATGCATCCGAAGTCAAGTTATATTATCCACACAAAAGAAAAACTTGATTTAAGATCTTAAGTTGCTACTGTATTAGTTAGTGTCAAAGTTTAAAGGGCTACAAGTTTTACAGTACACCTTCTCAGAGCACAAGGATCATTTAAACTCAAATTGTTAGATCTTAGAAGAAGACAATAGTGGGAGTGGTGAACCACAAAATGTGGTATTTGAAGAATATCGAATATCGATTCTAATATCTCTATATGTAGAAAGTACTGTTGATCATCCCACAGGTCATTGTTAGTATGATTTGATTGAACAACAAATCACTAAGAGAATGTTTTAGACATGCCTCAACTGGAAGAATAGAGAAAATCTTACAAATATTAGTAGATATGTTTATTTCAAATGAATAAATTTCTTATAACCAAGAGTTAGAGTTTGAAATACGGATTAGAAACTACTTAATAAAAATTTCACAAGCTATGAAAGATAATAATTTTGATAAATGGTTTAATGTTATAAAAAAGAAATAAAATCCGTGAGAGATAACATTGTGTAGAGCTTTTCTCTTGGTGGAAAAGAAAAGTGATAATTATCCCTTAAGAAATATTTGGTTGGTGGTTCTCATCCTTGTTTCTTATCGGATTTGGTTGGAGAGAAATCGACATCGTTTTTTATAATGTATGTTGAATCTTTAGTTTGGTTATTAAATCTGTAATTCAAAATATTATACATTTCTTGACTAGTAGCCCTGCCAGCATTTTTTTAAGGATTTGATGTACATTAAATATTTGGTTGGTGGTTCTCATCCTTGTTTCTTATCGGATTTGGTTGGAGAGAAATCGACACCGTTTTTTATAATGTATGTTGAATCTCTAGTTTGGTTATTAAATCTGTAATTCAAAATATTATACATTTCTTGACTAGTAACCCTGCCAACATTATTTTAAGGATTTGATGTACATTAAATATTATGGACAACTCTACTCTATCATCTACCCGATTAAGCAATGGGCTGATCACTATTGTCAACCTATATTACAACAAGTGACTTCTCTCCAACCTACAATTTTTATTACACTATGTTTCCCTATTCTAAATTCACCAATTCTTATTTGTGCTGGTGTAGTTAGTGCTACTAATAATATTTTTGGTTGGGTTGTTTATATTATCGACAAAGCCAGATGTGTCTCATTGTTTATCAATTACATGATGACATGAAAGACTTTTAAGCTAATGCACGGGGCCTTCTCTGTTACACCCCACTTCCAGTAGACCCAACTTACTATTAGGAATACCAGTGGTGTGAGTAAGACAAATACTTGTCTTACAAACCTACCATGATCTCTTATCGCAGTACCTTGACATCCTACAATCTCACATCACAAACCAACAAAAAGTAGTGGAATCAGAGTATAGTAGCAGAATCATCAATAAAATGGGAAAAATGTCTAATGATAATATAATATCTATAACCGAGTTATTCTATTACAATCATCCATGAGAGTTTAAAAGTGTACCATGCACAAGTTTGAATCAAAATAACAAAAATATGCTGAACACCTCATGGTGTTGCGTATGTACAGAAATCACAAGCACAGTCCTAGCCATGCTCCTCTGCTTCCGGCATCCATAAGTTGCTCACTCCGTACTAGGGTCCAGAGGAAAGAGAGTCACTAGCCATAGGCACGATCGTACCTGCATCATCATCTAAAAAGAGGTGTATATATGTGGTGAACTTTCCAACTCGCTCAGTGAGGGGTGGGGTTCATACACATACAAGCATAGCAGTCACATAAGAATTTATGATGCATGGTTATAGAAATTAAATACATAGTCCATAATGCTCGTGATACAATTCATTTATTTTAGGGTAATTTACAGTGCCACCCCTTGGAGAATGCCATTATTATAGGGACACCCCCTCTCTTTCACCAAATTAAACTCAGACCCCCTACCGTCAGTCTCTGTTAAGTGATGCTATGAAATGACATTTTAACCCTTATAAGTAAAACACCCTTATCTTATTATCCCAAAAATACCCCTCTCTTCACACGTATACCGTTTCATTATCTCTGTATCACTCTCTCTCCATGGCCGAGGTGAAGGAATATCTGTTGTTGCTACCGCCGTAGTCGCCGGAAGGGGGTTCGTAGCCGCTAATCTGAAAAGCCTTGAGGAACGCCGGAAGGCTTGTGATGAAATCCGCCGTCGTCGCCTTTGCCGGAAGGGTTGTGATGAAATAAATTTGGAGATTGCAAGTATCGATCTTGCCATAACCCCATGTCTTTAGAAGCTCCGCCGTGATTCCTTCCATGTCGCCATCTATCACCGCTTCCGCTGCTCTTCACGGAGATCGATCGCCGCTGCTCTTCACGGAAAGAATTTTTTTTGACCTTTATTTCTCTTGCAACCAATAGAAATATAGAACCTATACGTTAAGTTTGAGCAGAGGACAGAAAAATTAGATAGAAAAAGAGAGAGAGAGAGAGAGAGGAAAAAAAAAAAAACTGTGAGCCTGAGTTGCAGCAACTTCAACCTGGAAGAAGCTCAAGAGCACATTAAACGAAGGAAAAATATTCCAAAAAAAAAAAAAACTAAACCTGAGAGGTAATTGAACTGAAATTGGGTATTTGCTTTCTTCCCCAACTCATCAGAAATCTCTCAAGGCCATTTCTTCCCAACAAGGAAGGGAAAAGGAAGAATTCAGAACCCAACAACGGCGCCGCTGCTCTTCACGGTAAACGTCGCTGCTCTTCCAAAAGTTCCGGTAAACGCCGCTGCTCTTCACGAAGATCGATCGCCGCTGCTTTTCACGGAGATCGATCGCCGCTGCTCTTCACGGAGATCGATCGCCGCTGCTCTTCACGGAGATCGATCACCGCTGCTCTTCATGGAGATCGATCGCCGCTGCTCTTCACGGAGATCGATCACCGCTGCTCTTCACGGAGATTGGGAATGGGTTAGGTCTCAATTTGGGGAGTAGGGTATAATACCGTAAATGGGTATTTTAGGTAGTTAACATTTAGAAAGGGTATTTTGGTATTAAAAGAAAAATATAATAGATGACATCAGCATATAAGGTATATTCCATAACAGTGACTGACGGTAGGGGGTCTGAGTCTAATTTGGTGAAAGTGAGGGGGTGTTCCTATAATACTGGCATTCTCCAGGGGGTGGCGCTGTAAATTACCCTTTATTTTATTATCCACCTAACAATACAATTAAGTCTAGTAAATGCTACTATGTCACATTAGGCTGTATCCCTCGTCTCGGAACTGCCATTGACTATGCAAGGATACAAACCCTAGTCGTGAATAGAAGCCTTTCGGTCCCCGTATGCAACCATGGGTCACCCAGCAAACCCCTGATAACCCCCTCTTGGCAGTCACAGTACCTGTACGAATCATCGGCCACGCCAGACAAGTCCCTGCCTCTGGTAACAATCACATTGTACCGTGGGTGTGACATTCCGAAAAGGCACATCGAACATACCACAAATGGGTTATCCAACACCTTATCCCCTGTTGGAAAGGGTTCGTAGCATAGGGAGTGATGCCTAACCACAAATATTTTACATGCCTTCATAGTGATACAGTTAGTATGTATTACACGATATCAGTAACATATTGGCCACAAAGTGTAATCCATTTCCAAAAACAGTCCCGGCGTACACGATACCGGTAACACCTCGATCACAAAGTGTAACCTGCAATCGTTTATCTAATCTAGCATGTGTAATAACAATTGAGTATAGACTACTTAACACCGGTACCAATCATTGGCCACGAAACGTATCCATTTTCAAATGCAGTCCCGGCATACACGATACTAGTAACACATTGGCCACAAAGTATAATCCATGACTACAACTAACTCTAATGCACATAATCAATGCATGAATGCAACAGACATATGGTAATCACGGTACTGGTACCACCTAGATCACACTAGATTCTGTCTCATACATACAACAAACACGCAATGATCATCGTACCAATACCACCTTGGCCACACCGGATCCCGCTATACATATCTACTACGTTTCATATCAATTTAATAAAAATGTAACATGTGATAGCATACCATCATCATTCGAGCAATTAGGAAATCATATAAAGATCTGTTCATATAAGCAATTCTACATAATTAAACATTATCAAAATAAAAGCAATCCACCCCTCACCTTGATTAGGCTTGTGTGTATTAGGGTTCAAGTATGGCCGCCAATCGTTCAATTTAATTCTGGCCTCGGGGTACGTGTGTCACTGACCTAGGCATAAAGGTAACCAAACAACATCAACACGAATTGGGAACATTGGGAGGGGCCCACATGGGTCACCCCCCAAAGGGTACAGTCAAAGTCCCATAGTGACAGTAATGTCACTGGAAACATCCACAAGAAACAAACACTGTCCACCAAAAATATTAGTGTTGTTTTCGATGGAGCTGGCAAGAGCTCCTAAGGCTCGGATGTTCACTGAAAACAGCACACCGGAAGCAGGCCCAGTGTTTTCGGTGGTAGTACAAAACTGCTTAGGTGAATTGGGGCTTTTCGGCTCAGGCCCGATCGTTGGGATTTGTTCTGTGGAGTTTGTGGGGGATGCTCCTAGCATCACTATGGGTTAATAAAATTTTGATTCCACCAATCCATTTGGGAGATACGTCGATCCAACTATCGAAACCCTAGTTGGTCATTTAGCCAATCTTGTTGTCGGAGCTCACCGGGCTCAGTATGAGCTCGGCAATGGCACCGGGGAGGTGAAACAAGCAATCCCTAAGCTCAACATGGTTTGTGGCCCAAGGTCACTCCTATACCTAGCTTGCCCAAGGTCAAAATGAAGAGAGAGAGTGGTAGATGAGGTTGCATTTACCTTCGGCATGGATTCCGAAAACTAGGCGGCAACCGGGAGCCAAGGTGAGTCCTTCGTCTTCTTCCTCTTCCTTCATCCCATTTTCTCCTTCTCCTTTCCTCTACCACGATTTGTATAAGTGAGAAATGAGGAAATGAATCCTCATTTCTCACTTATATGTTAAGTTAGGCCTTAGGGCCTATTTGGCTAAACCCTATTTGGTCCGATTGGGTTAATCCAACTTTCGGAACATGAGGGCCCAACTACTTTGGTCTGCAAGGTGTTCAGGTTATGAGAAAGATGTGGGGGGAGGATTTGGAACCATCTGGCGCTATCCACGATGCTGGTGGCAGGTCCCATGGGCATCACGCCCAACCAACAGCCTGATTGGTCACTAAAAATAGTCATCGGATTTAGGCCCAGGCTGTTTCCGATGGCATATTTCTGGTGGTCAAGACAGTCTGATGTCTTCCAATTGGTCTCGCACTGGTAATTGCCCTAGGTTGCCTTCATAGTCTTCCAGCAATTTCGTTATGTGCCGAGATTCATGTGTGGGGTGTCAGGTAACTTACCGTCTGAGATCGAAAGGTATGAATCCCCTCCAGTTGGACTGGCAAGCTATACACAAACATGTGGGGTCATCCCTGCCCCTTCGGCAATGGGCTGTCGCGAGCCAAAACCTGGCTGTACTTCCAATCTCTAGTCCGAGACCTATCACAACAGTTCAAATTAGATTGGGTTAGGGCACGAGTCTAACATTCTCTATGCATTTTTTTTTTTGTTAACCAAAGTGTCCAGGTCAGCTTACGCGCACCTCGACTAATCCTCAGGGAGACTAGCGCATGGGTTAAATAGCCACAAAATGATAATTGGATTGTAGGTGAAATTTGGAGTGATTCAATGGAGTTAGATCATGTACTTTTGGATGTTCATAGTTTTTTCTCCATACCAATTTTTTTCTCAAGCATACAGCTGAAGTGGTCCTACTTATGTGTAACTTGGCATGTAAGGTTATTAACATACGGTCTCATCTTGATATAATTAACTTGGAAATTGATGTACTTAGCTTCTTATCTTCTTAATGAATTTTATTTTCTTCTTATTAAAAAAAAATGTTGTCCAAGACATTGTAGGTTTTCCATTTCCTTTTTGGCTCTCCCCTTATGAAGTCGATCAAAGAAATTTTTTGGTTCATCCTCCAACTAGTCGTATGAAGTTTGATATCTGAAACCCATGCCATTCATGCATAGTTAGTGTGTTTAGAGATCACATAGGTATTTTGGTGATGTCCTATCTCTTATGAAGAGCTAACATCCAATTATTGGGCAGAATTTGTGGCTTTAAGATAATGTAGATGATGCTGAGGTTTTGTTACCAATCCTTATGTGGCAATTATCAGTACTAGCTACAAATATCTTGCTCTCTTTTTTATAATAAATAAATAAAATGAAATAAAAAATAAAAAAATGCACACAAATAATCTTACTCTTTCTTTCTTTGTCTTCAATTTTTTAGGGATATTAATCGCTCGTGCATGTGCTTTATAGAGATTTCTTGTCGCTATCAATATATTTGGGAAAAGAAGAAAATTACTTAGGTAAGTCCTCTTTTTGATTTAGAAACGAAATTTAAGGTTTTCATTTCTCATTTGGATGTGTTGTATCGAGTTTTGTTCTATTGTATGAGTTATATATTTTGTGCTCTTCTTTTTCATAAGCTAAGCTTCTTATGATTCTACATTTGATTCTTCTTTGCTTTAGATCCAAGGAGAACACATTCTTGTTGTTTTCTTCTTAATATCACAAGTATTTGGGTTCAATGCGATTCAAAATTGGTTGTAAGTTGTATCAAGGGGCAATTGATCCCTTGGTATTTTGATCAAAAGTGATGATTCAACAAGTAATACTTGGATAGTATTGTTTGAAGCATCTCTCATTGTTTCCAAGAATCATAGATAATTACAAATAGGTTGGCAAAGCATATTGTTTCTGCGATTCAGAGTCCAACGAAGGAGTACCGAGTTTTTTTCCATAAAACAGTTGTTTGGGATGCCAATTAAGGCATTGTTTAAGATGTGTTTGATGCTTTATTAGGTTTTTTTTTTTTTTTTTTTTTTTTTTTTTTTTTTTTTTTTTTTTTTTTTTTAGATCTGATTCCTTATATGCTGATAGCCATGCCGAAGGGTTGGATGCCTACCAACGCTCTCCCTTTTTTTTTAATGATCTTTGGATTTGGTCTGTAAATTCTTTCTATTCCATTTTAATAATAT
Source organism: Macadamia integrifolia (assembly GCF_013358625.1). NCBI lineage: Eukaryota > Viridiplantae > Streptophyta > Magnoliopsida > Proteales > Proteaceae > Macadamia > Macadamia integrifolia. Next base: position 58,767 of record NW_024868699.1, on the reverse strand, counting down.
TCACATGCTGATTTTATAGCAAAGTTTAGTGTGCAATTAAAGAAACTATATATGGATTACATTTTTTTAGATAATGCTACCGTTATAGTTATGCAACATTAATATCTAAGCTCATCACTGTTGGGGAACAATGTCCACATGTCCTAAGCTACCTAACAGTGTTTTAATGATAACAAACAAATGGTCTAATTCTAACAAGTTACTCTTTAAGTATTAACTAGCATGTTGAAGGTCAAGAATGGAGAGACCAACTTCATGCATGTTTAAGACTTCAAGCCAGCTCAAGTATTCAAGCCAAGTTGAAGAAGGAAAGAAGATGAGGAAATGAAGACTTGAATCTCCCATCCAAGAAGAAAGAAGTCAAAGAAAAAAAGAAGCTGAGAAAATGAAGACTTGAAGCTCCCATCCAAGAAGAAAGAAGTCAAAGAAAAAAAGAAGCTGAGAAAATGAAGACTTGAAGCTCCCATCCAAGAAGAAAGAAGACTATACATTAGATATCTTTCTTTGTAGTCCTATATATTTGTAATTGTAGTGCATTCATTCATCATAAGCTTAGATGACCCTAGGCATGTTACTCTTAGCAAGTAACAAGATCCATTAAGCTATAAGGACGGCATCGGATTTTAAGAAGCCCTTCATTTTCTGTGAAAAAAAAAAAAAAAAAAAAAACAATACTTCTGTGTTCAAGGGAATTTTGGGTATTTATGGAGCTAGTATCAGAATACCATCTCTTCACGAGATTTATAGGTCTTCGAGTTAAAGAACCAAAGGACTTAGAACCAGCCCAATCGGAGTCCTTATGACAAAGTTATGGTCATTCGAATTCAGCCCTCTCAAAAATCAAATTCTGCAGAATCATCTGCTAGTTGACTGGGCAAAGTGGAGGTCGACCGGCTGACAATTGGTTTTCTTAAATCACCCTCCAATGGATATATTTGGTGACGGCTCTTTTTGGAGGTAGACCAGGACTTTTAGAGGTGGACCGAGACACAAAGAAAAATGACCATTAGGGTGAGATTTCTACTTATTTTAGCACCCTAATCTCACCTATAAATGTTTCAATTGCTAATAATTAATAGCAATTAATTCCTAAGCAACCAAGACACATTACTAAGGCATTTTTCAGTGAATTCCAATCCTTCTCTCCAAGAGCTATTGGGTGACTTATTCTACACAAGGAAAAGCTTAAGGAGAGTCTATCAGGTCTTCTCTACTATCAATTCTATTTCACAGACGTTGAAGATCAAGTGAAGGTGCATCATTTTCTTACTCTATTGCATACCCATCACCACACAAAGGTAAACTTATTCCCCTATTTCTTGTTCTTTATTTGTTCCAGAGTTAGGTAACTTTAGGTTGGACAGTTGTAATTACGTAATATACTCGACTGTACTTAGTTATTGCATAAAGTCCTCATATCCTTAAGAGAGTAGTAAGCTCGCTTTCTACCTGGAAAAAGATTGTAAATGTGTCTCTTTACCTGTAAAGGAGATTGTATGGGTTCTCTTATACTTAAAATATTGTGTAAAGGCTTTTCTCCCTCGTTACTATATTGAAAGGGAAGAGCTAGTGGAATACCTTACAACTGGAACTTGTAGGGAGTGGGCTAGACTCAGGTTGAGTCAGACCCCTATAAATCTTGGTGTTGTGTGATTGTGTATATTTTATTATTTCATAATATTTTATTTACAATCACATTTGGGAATCATATTTTGAAAAATATTTAAATTTCACTTGCATAACCTATTCACCCCCCTTTAGGTTATTTCACACATACTTGAGTGAAGAAATCAGAAAAGGATGTTGCAGAGGTGGTTGAAAAATCAAGTTGAAGCTCATGGGAGGCCTTGTGTTTGAAAGAAATACACTAAACCTCATGCACTTGGTTTAATGCCACCATTAGAGGCTTATGAAGTTTCCGGAAGCGAGGGCAACAACTTCCATTGGTGGTAGTCAAGAAAAAGAGAGAGAAAGGAGAAGAAGACATTGATTATGGTGAGATAAGCTTCCCCTTGCTTGCAAGTGTTCTCATTGCCCATCTATGCCTCTAGCAAGGTAAATCCCTTCTTCAATTGTGTGTTTGAAAGGTTTTCAGGGTTTGAAGTTGTGGTACTGAATGTGTGCCAAGAAGAAAGAAAAAGAGAGGAGTTAGGTATATATCTCTTTGTGCATTGAAGATGGTTAACTTCAAGAGAGATGTTTCAAAGCTCCATTAATGGAGATTGGAGGCTTTTTTTGATCACATTGTTGCTCTATTAATTTTGTCTTTGCAAGAAAGAGAAGAAAAGGTGAGAGATAGAGCATAAGTATATGTGTGAGCCATTGTTGAATACTTGGAGTCTCTAAAAGGACCATTGATGCTTTAAAGATTCCCTTTGTGCATCTATGTTAGATAAGTGATATGTTGAGCTTATGCCATTAGTGAAGCCATTGAGCTCTTCTACAAGTGAGAAAAGAAGAAAGAAGAGAAAAGGAAAGAAGAGGGAAGAAGAAGGAGATTTCCCCCACTGCCAGAGCATCTCAAATGAAGCTCAATTGTCCATACTGAGCTTCTTCGGATACTAGAAACAGAGACAGATTATGGTTGATTGTTTCTATACTCTAGCTTGTTTCATTTTATTTCTATATCCATTATATGCTAGTCTTAGGAGCGTTTACTTGTAAAACCCTGAACTGTATGTGCGTTAACCCCAATCTATAATTTGTAATTGGTGTCCAGTGGGTGTTGGACACAGGAATAGTGTGTTCCTTGGTAGTTACCACTACCTAAACCTATTTGCCGTTAGTTCGGCCTCTCAGATCATTCTAAAAAAATAGGGGTGAAGAGCTAAACTTTGTATGTCAAGCGTGGAAACTAGAAATGTGTTCCTTGACTGTGGGTGCAATCATAATTACTACTGAGTAGATGATGAGCCTGACAGTGGGCATTATTCCATACATATAGGAAACTGGATGAGGCACGTATTTCTTGTATTGTGGATGTGCATGTACATGTGTACTGTGTATTAGAGTGCTTGTTTGCAGGATAGATGTGTACATCTAGTAGACCTGGTCACTTGGTGGTGCATTGTAGATGTATACGACTGTGTATGTGTGTGTGTGTGTGTGTGTGTGTGTGTGTGTGTGTGTGTGTGATGTTGCTTGTAGTGTATGAATTGTGAGACAGCTCTGGGAAGCATCGATAAACTGCGTGTGTATCTATTAAAGTGTTAACAGTGATTGACACGTTAGGGTTACAACTGAAAAAAAGAAAAAAAGATTTGGCACACTGATTCACCTCTCTCAGTTTCAATTGAGACCCAACACACCATTGGATTGTACTAAAAAATACCTTCTTTTTTCTATATATTACATGTAAAAATTGAAGTTACGGATAAGGCTTAGAGCTTCCTGGAAGTTCGCAGGATGCTTAGGTATTCAGCGGCTTAGTGTTGAGCCACCCAGCTGGATTTTCCACCTTTTTTTTTTTTTTTTGATAAAACACTATGACCATATTTCATTCATTGATTTCTTTACACTGTGGCCATATTTCGTTCCTTTGTTTTTGATACTTTGTATCCAAATCTTGTCGTTTATCTAAATATAACATTTTTACCCAAAGTTGCAGTCATTATGTAAGATAACAAATTTTACCATCATTAAAAAAGGTAAGTCATCTTAGAAGGGGAAAAAAGAAGAAGAAATAAAATAACAATTTCTTAAGTCATCATTTTGGTTATGATAATATTTTGCCTTTAAAAGGCAATGGTGAAGTCTGGAGTTTTAAGAGTTAACATTTGTTTTTACCATTTTATATGGTTTTTGATAACTTTGATAAAAGGCTTCCAGATACCACTCCCGTTAGTTATTATTTAACAATAAATAATATATCTATCATATTAATCATTTACCTATACACCAAAAAGAAAAAAAGAAAAAAATTGTTTACTTCAGTACCATAACTCACTTAGGCTCTCTTTGGTACATTTTTATAAGCTGTGGGGTTAAGATTTTGTTTTTGATAAACGTTTGATGCTAAAGTGTTATACGCTTCTTTTATAAAATTTAATGGGCCTTATTAATAGTAATAGGCTTTGGGTCACAAAGTGGCTGTGGTCCTTACTAAGGTAATATGGCCCATAAAACTTTTATATATCAAATCATTATAGCCCATTTGGAAGTCAAATTGGGATACCCAACCGGATTGGTTGACCTGATGATCCAATCCATAGACCCAGTTAACAATTGACTAGATCCATTCACTGGCTGTAGTCGAATTAACTCGTACTTCAGTGAATTGACCCATTGACTTGTTTTTCCAAGGCCTGTTTAAGTTGTATTGGCTTTGCTCTGATTAAAATGCTAATGGGCTGGACCACTTTTAAACCCTTTTGTTCTGGTTTTTATTTTAATGGGTTATATGCTTTGGGTTTTGGCCTTTTGTTAATATTATGGGCTAATTAATTGTAAAGGGCCTTTGTTGACTCTTTGGGCCTTTTATTAAAATGTAATGGCCCATTTGTTTAAAGGGTGATGACATAATTTATTAAATATGTCATCCCATATAAAACCCAATTTAGATAACCCAATGAGATGGATTGGCATTATGATTTGATCCGTCAACACAAATGGGTCCACCCAACGGCCTGGTTGACACCTAACCAGACCTGATGATCCACTTGACCCTGGAGTCTCCCTCTAGCCCGTTTTGTTGGATCTAGATTCTCTCCAACGGCTGGGCTGTCCAGAGAGGCATCCAATGGCTGGGAGGACCTGGCCATGTGTGAAATGTCAGGATGAAGAACAACAGCCATGGTGTTATTTAAGGATTATGAACTGGTTTTACCAAACATCACCACTGTTTAGTGATATATAAATGTCATTTCGTAAGACTGGTTATGTTCTATGGGGTGGAATATTAGGTACTCAAGAAGCGTAATACATATAAGTTGAGTGTAATAGAGATGCAGATGTTGATACGGATATGCGAAAACTAGGAGAGATAGAGTGAGGAATGACAAGGTAAGAGCTGAGTTGGGAGTAGCCCTGATTCAGGACAAGCTTCGAGAATGTCGCTTAAGATGGAATGGCCACGTTTAGAGGAGGCCTTGGGGTGCCTTGATATGGAGGAGTGATCAGATCCAGTCAGAAGGAAATAAAAGAGCTAGGGGCAGACCCAAAATGACCATTGATGAGTTTGTAAGGAAAGACATACAAAAGCTAGGTCTTGATAGAAGTATTACATCAAATAGAGCTGTTTGAAGGGCAAAGATTTATATTGGCCATTGCATTTAGGTGGGATGGCCTGGAGGTGTTACATTGTCTTATTTCACTTCTTTTCTTTATGTTTTCCTCATTTCCCTCTTTTTTATTTTATCTTTTTTTTTTGACAAATCTATATAATTGATCCCATTCAGTTGGAAAAAGACAGAATTATTATAGTTGTTGTTGTCTTTCTCTGATTGCACTGTTTTTTTTTTTTGATCTATGCAAACATAAGATCAAACTAGATTTACCAAATAGAATTCTACTCCAAATCTTCTTTCGAAGAACAATTGGTCTATTCCATTGCAATCCAAAATTCCACCGAAATCATAATCATCCCAACATACGACAATATGAAAGGCGATTGCCACAAATAAGCCAAGCAATTGATATGATTCAATCGAAAGCAGTCGCAATTAGAGGATTACTAGTAACCATCATTATGGTTAACCTAGTGATTATGGTGCTTCTTAAAATGTAGGCCATTATTGCTTATAGAAAATTTTTGTCATAGATTTGGAGGGTACTAGGAACCACCATGTGGTTTACCCTGTGGTTGCTTAGTACTCTTCAAAATGGGATGGCCATTATTAATTGCTTATTGAAATCTTCTTGTCATGGTTTTAGAGGAGTAATAGTAATCATCATGATGGTTTACCTAGTGCTTATTGTTTCTACCATGGTTCTAAGTATCGGTATTGAATCGTATTGGGTGATCCATATTGGTTTGATAAGTCTCTAATTTTGATACTTGGTCAATAATATTGATTGAATGGTACAGATTAGGGGTAAAAAATAAAAATAAAAAAATAAAAAAAAATAAAAATTTCATCTTTCTAGAGAAAGCAGTGGTATTATATTGATCCATTCCAATACCATATTGGGTTCGAGGATGGCTGATACCATGCACGTTTTTTTTTATCCTAAAAGTTAGCAAAAGAATATATTAAAATGAATAAAGAATTACATGCTCAAAGAATGAGAGAATCAAACCATTAGGCTACCACTCCACCTTCAGCATTGCCATTAGCAGAGAAGTAGCCTAATCAAAAGAAAGAAGCCAACTAACAGAATCTAAATCTTGGTCTCAATTAATAGTCCCTACTGATATTATAAGAAACAAAAGAAGATGCTAAGATCCAGCTTGCAGACAACTGAGTAGATGCAGCATGCTTTGCCAATCTATCAGCCATCGCGTTTCCCTCCCTATAGCAATGTGTGACTCTCCATGTGATGCTGTCTAATTAACATTTATAATACCACCATTTTTGCTAAAAGAAGCCATGGGATTGTTTTCTTATTGATGCAGTTTACCACTCCCTGCGAATCACACTCAATCCGCAATCTTTCAATATTCACTGAAGATGCATTGTGCAATCCAATAAAGATAGCATTGAACTCAGCCATAAATTTTGTCCCCACTCCTTCATAAGCTGCAAAACACCGTATTGGAGATCCGTTGCTGTCCCTGATGACCCCACCCGCCCCAGAGCAGCCCGAGTTACCAAGAGAGAACCCATCAATGTTTAATTTAAACCAATTATCCAGAGGAGGTGCCCATGCAACTTCAATAATCTTCTCAAAAGGTGCTCTGGAAACAGATAACATGAATTTCTTAGAAATTGATAAATCTATAACTGAGGAGATATATGTATTTTTGCCTTTTTTGAGAAATCTTATAGATCTTGTATTATTGCTTTCACCACCAGATCAGCAGGACGAGAGTTATTATCATATCTTCGATTATTTCTTTCCATCCACATTTGATGAGGAATCAAAATAACTGCAGCAAGCCAAATCTTCCCTAGCGAGACCACTGTTGTCTTTCTCTTCCACCAAGAGAATAGCTCTTCCAGAGAGGGGATTGGATACTATTTTTTTATTTTTTGATAGAAAGAGAATATATGACAAAAACTAGAAATCTATAACACTAGGAGGGTCCGTGTAGTATACTAGATTGGATATTATTGCTTATTGAAATCTCCTTGTCATGGATTGAATCGAGGCCTATCTCAACTCAAATTACTTGAACCATGGTCTAAGGTCATTTCGGACTTTATACCAAGGGAGAAGTAATGAAGAAAAATTCTTATTTTTCTAAAATGGGATTATCTGAATGATATGTCTATAAGTATATTTATAATTTAACATCTTTTAATTGTTCTTAATTTGTTTTATGTCTAAAAGTTCTTTAAAATAAGGATTAAAGGGTTTTCAAAATTAAGTTGAAATTGAATATATCATTATGTCATTATCGAAAGGTGTATTATCATGTATTTTTTTTCCCCAAATACACATGTGAAATGATATTATTATCGACATTGACAAAAATTATATATCATACTAAAAGGGCAAAAAAATAAGTAAGATCACAACTTAATATGACACCTTAAGGGTGTCAATAAGAAAATCCCTTTCAAGAAAGAGCAAATATCAGTTGATCGATATTTCACTCATCATCTTCGGTGCATATAGAAGGCTTTGAGCTTGCGAACTTGTACTACAAATGTGTTTGGTCATACTTCAGGCCCAGGAGTAATGGCCTATTTGAACTTAGATAGCATTAACCACATGTAAGTAACCTTGTAAACTCGTACTACCAGTATTTTACAACTGATTTAAGGGTGTTATTGCCCCATGAACAAAGTTTGACGTGCCAAAACCAAGATCTAATAAGGGTACTCGAAGGGCGAAATATGTGTTCTCTTGTAGGGAGAGATGATCATCTTAGTACTAAAGCAACAGAACACCCATTACCAAGGATCTGGCTTCTCTCCAATTCTCGCCCAATTCTATCTAGCTGTTCAACACGTGTGGAGGAAAGATCTAACGGCTCTTAGTTGATACTTCCATTTTATCCTCCATTAACCCATCTCTACCCAACCCGATCTGTTTCTCTCTCAAACCCAACTTATTCAAACTCGATCCTCCCTCTTTAATTCCATCATCTTGCTCAAATGCTCTTCCGATGAAAATGTTTAAGAAAGTGTCTTGTAGAAATATGGGAGAGCGTTTTAGGTAAAAGTGCATAGGAAAAGTACAATATGTGTATATTAAGAGGAAATGAACGTTCCCTAGTCACATGGCCCAATGTGTCAAAAATAGAGGATGGTGAAATGACATTTCCACCTCTATTGATGCCCATGTCCACCTAGCACTGGTGTAGGACCGAACGACAAAGGAGTGTTTTTCCCCATATACTAAATTGCTGTGATAAGATTTTCTTATCTCCTCCCATCTCTCTTGTTCTGAATTTTTAATTTGGACTGAGTTTCTCTGCTCATGATGAATAGGAATTCATTCAACTTAGAACTTGAGATGAGCGAGGACAAGAATATCAAGAGGATATTTTGAAAAGATGCTAAAATCTTATAGGGGTTTATGAAGCCTTGGAATCATTATCTCCATGATTTTAGAACAACTTTTTCATTTTCTTTGTATACAAAGGTCGAAAATTAAACGCAGTCAACAAGTCAGCAGTCAATGGAGGATTTCTTACGTCCGGACCAGGTCCATCACTCACCAGTTACCAGTCACAAGTGTGGGTCAAAGTGGAGCAAACAATTCAGAGTCAAGCACTATAAAATATGGAATGCTCACAACAGCAATTCCGCAACTGATCTTATTTCATACCTGACGTGTAGAAATTATAAATATTGTCAAACTTGGACTCTTTTCCCACTGGGAGGGGGATAATGGATTTTCCACAAGACAGGGTCCTCAAAGAAAGTATCCCAAAGGTATTTTGTAAAATCGCTTTAAGAAATTTTTTAAAGCACCAGTATTAGTGGAAGCATATGGCCCCCAAATGTCATAATGAATTAATTGAAAAATTACAATAATAGAAATAAAATTAGACAAAAAAAGGAAATTATATTGCTTGGCAAGGAGATATACATCACAGGGAGCAAAGTACGAAGGAAAGGAAAAAAACAAGTGTATTACATAAAAATTAATCGGTGAAAAGAAGAATGACCCAGTCAATGATGCCACAACTCATAGGTAGGTGCCACGGATGCAAGGAAGTTTGTAGGGAATCAATATGATCGTTGAAGTTGCCCATTTGCCCATCTAATATCCTTCCTAGTCAAATGATCCTGAATAAGACAATGGGATGGAAAAAATATTAGTCAAGCATTTAAATGGGTGACGGTAGGGATAACCAAAACGGCTGAACCCTCGGTAAGTTTCGTCGTTCAAGAAGATGTTGCGAGTCTTATGACTCATCGTGCAAAACACGAGAGTAGGCACGACCCAAAGTGGGTAGATGGTCCAAGAGTAGAATTTGACTGCCGATGGGAGCATACATATCATTCAACCTCATTAGGAATTGCATCAGTTGAAAATTCTGATAGTGATCTGTAGTGGTGTGTTAATCACTGGAGGTGCAGAATGATGGTTGTATGTAGAAAATTTGTCCTAGCAACTTTTTAGAGCATCGTAGTACTTGGCGACTAAGTCAGTATGCTATTACAAGTGGCATAGCAATAGAGAATAGGGGGCCAACGCACGGTGAATAGAGTTCAACAACTAAGATAGTAACAAGTAGCCAACAGCATACTGTGGATAAGTGAGGGAGGGTTTGGGAATTGGGTGAGAAAGGGGTTGGCGGTAGAACCTCATGTTGAAGACAAAAAAGGTCGATGAGAGGAAAAAAAAAAGGAATAAATAAACTAATAGAAGTTGGAAGGAGAATGAAGGAATGGTGGTGTGAAGAAAGTGAAGTTGGACATATGAAGATGGATATTGGAATAAAGTAATGAAAGTTGGAAAAAAATGTTAGTGTGAAGTAAAGTGAAGTAGTAAAATAGATGAAACAGGTGCTATTATGTGAGTTTGGATCAGGTTTTCGTATGGTGCCTGAACACTACATGAAATTTACTTAATGTGAAAAACCTATTGTAAAAAGAGAGAGAACAAGTGGAATTCATGTATGGACCAGGCATAATACTCATATAACGTGTAAGGGAGGGCAATGATGTAAAGACATGATGAGATGGAAGGACGTAAGCAGTTAATAGTGATGATGTGATGTACGATGGTGCTGAGATGATATGGAGTGGTAGGTGGGTTGGAGTAGTGCTGATTGCAATGGCAATTACTGAAACAATCTAAACAAACAAGGAAAGAATACAATGGAAGATATGAAGTTTGAAGAATCGATTGTTAAAATGATCAAGTCGTTGGCCGGTAGCGCTAGGTTGGAGAAGAATCGGTTTAAGAATGATATCTTCTAAGGATGTGATGAGCAATATTCTTATTTCATTGCTACTTGGTGCAGACATGGTTTTTTTTTTTTGCTAAGGATTCAAGGAATTTTATTAAAAATGGGGAAAATAAAGTACAAAGACTAGGAAATTTAATCCCCCACCTTCGGCATGGCCATCGGCAGGGGAAGAAAAATCCCAAAATTATATAAAGCGAAATTTTGGACGAGAGATTGCATCAGAAGCAATTTCAGAGCTACTGTGAGCTGGGAAAGAAGCAGGACAACTAGAATTTCAAGTCTTGGCCGCATCTCTGGCAAGGTAGTCAGCCACAACATTTGCTTCTCGAAAACAATGTGATAGTTTCCATCTAATGGAATCCAGGAAGATAAGGCATGTGATCCAATCCTGACGGATATACCAAGGTATAGAGTGAAGCCGAACTGCCAAAACAGCCGCAGCAGAATCTGATTCAATCCACAATCCAGTCGTGTTTAATTGCTTTGCAAGGAGGATGCCTTTTGATAACGCTTTGAGTTCAGTAAAGTAATTTGTCTGGACGCCTAAGAAGCACATAAAAAGCCAACTACACCGCCTCTGTGATCTCTTGGAATTCCCCCTGCCCCTACTCACCTAGGATTATCCAGAGAGCATCCGTCAACATTTAATGTAAACCAACCTCTAGGAGGGGTGCACCAGAAAACTTCAAGCATCGATGGAGGTTTATTTGGGATAAGTCTTATCCCAAGGCGATGGCAGTAGAGAAGATCATTTATAGATCTGATACTTCCCTGAAATTCTATATTCCCAGCTTTCACATCCTGCATGATTCTTTCAAAAACATGGGTAGTTGAAAGAGAAATAGCATCATGGCGTCTGGCATTTCTTTCTCTCTAGATGTTATTTGCTATAACCACGAAGCCCATGGTCCAAGGATCCTTGATTGATAGGATTTTTCTTTTTCTAATCCACCATTGCGACAAATGCAATAAATCATTTGGAATAGGCCATAAGATCCCAAAACACTCCATGAATCGAGTCCAAATATCAACAGAGAAAGGGCAGATTGTGAAAATGTGCTGAAAGATTCTGAGTTCGAGCCACAGAGACTACATTTTGAGACCAGGGGAATACCTTTCTGAGAGATAATGTCATATGTGGGAAGTTTCCTTGCTAGAGATGAGAGTCCAAACTTTTTTAATGCCTGGACAAATAGAAGATGGCCTAACAACCTTCTTGGGAAACAGAGTTTTTGAGAGGAGAGAGATCCGCATCACAGGCCTGAATAATGGAGAAATCACCGAGCCATTTATCATTCCAAAGGTCAATTTTTTTCCCATTGCCAACAACCCATATTTCCTTGCTAGAGATGAGAGTCCAAACTTTTTTAATGCCTGAACAAATAGAAGATGGCCTAACAACCTTCTTGGGAAATCCATTTTTCAAGAAGCGAGCTTTAAGAAAATTGGAAAAAATCGAATTACCATGCTTCAGATTCCAAGCTTGCTTGCAAAGCAAGGATTTATTAACATCTCTCATTCTGCGAATGCCTAAACCACCTTCTTTAGTTGGTTTGCAAACTTTGTCCCACTTGACTGTCACAGCTTTTGTTGAGTCAATATCCCCTGTCCAGATGAAAATTTTCATCCATTTTTTCATTTGCATAATCAAAGAAGACGGCCACCAATAAATGGAGAAATTGTGCACTGGCATACTAGAGATGACAGAGCGGACAAGCTGAACCCGGCCGGCCATAGAAAGAATTTTCCCTTTTCACCCTGAGAGTTTTTTTCTGATTTTTTCCATAGCAGGCAGCATATACTGACTTTTGACTCTTCCCTTGAAGATTTCAACCCCCAAGTATTTTGTAGGGAATTTACAAGAAGGGATTCCCATGGTGTCAACAATGATTTGCTTCTTGGAAGGGTGCATGGCCCCATAAACAGTTTGCTTTTGTCCAAATTGATGATCTGCCCTGAGAATTCTTGGTATTTCCTTAGGAAGTCTTTTAAATTCGTAACATATTTGATGGAGGCATTGATGAAGATGAAAATATCATCAGCAAATAATAAGTGAGTTGGGGTAGACATACCTCTGGGACCTCTGAGAGGCTTGATTTTATTCTTGAAAAGAAGATGCTTTAATCCTCTGCAAAGGACCTCTTCAGCTAATAGGAACAGAATGGGGGATATAGGATCGCCTTACTGCAGACCCCTTTGAACTTCGAAGTACCAACAGGACCTCCATTCAGAAGAATGGAAATTTTGGATGAAGATAGGATATGGAAAATACAGTTCAGCTAAGTATCTAAGAACCCAAATTTTTTCAAAACTTGAATAAAAAAATTCCAAGAAATTGAATCGAAGGCTTTCTGGATGTCAATTTTTATCCCAGGGCCACCACCTCTTGTGGAAGAGTGCATTATGTTTGCCAATTCAGAAGCCAAGGCAATATTATTGTGGATTAGCTTCCCCTTCTGGAATGCTTGGAAAAAGAAAGGACAATCTAGTTGCAAGGATTTTTGAACTAACTTTGCAAATAAAATTACCCATACAGAGATGTCTGAACTTGTCTAGAGTCATAGCACCACTCACTTTGGGAATCAAGGCTAAGAAGTTGTTGTTCAAGCTCGGGTGCATCGAACCTGCAATGAAAAAATCGTGAAGTGCAATTTCAAAGTCCCTTGATATGATCTCCCAATAGCATCTAAAGAAATAACCTGGGAAGCCATCTGGACCAGGGGAACTGTCAGGGTCCAGGTCCCAAACAACCCGCTTGATTTCATTTGGACCTGGGATAGCATCCAGGTTCAGAAGCTCCACCTGATCAATAAGCCTGGGAATGGAATCTAGTAATTCCAAGTGATCCGTCATAGGAACACTTTTGTGAAATTCTTCGTAAAACCCAATCATGTAGTTTACAATTTCATCTCTATCTGAAATGATCGAGCCATCAGTTTTTTTAACTCTTTTAATGGTATTTTTTGCTCTTTTGATCTTGGTGTAGAGATGGAAGAATTTGAAGTTTCTGTCCCCCTCTATCAGCCATTTGAATCTTGATTTTTTCACCCATAATTTTTCATGATTTTTCAGGGCCACCAGATGAGCAGACTTTGCATCAACTTCTTTCCTGAATCGATCATCATCCATTCCATGTTGCTCAATTTGGGATTGAATCTGGTCCAAGACCTCTCTTGTTCTGACCAATTCATGCTCAAAATTCGGGAAAGTCTCCCTAGCCCAAGCGCTTATGATCGGTTTAAGTCTCTTTAGTTTTTGAGTTAAAACAAAGGTGGGGGGGGCAGATATTCCTTCATTCCATGAATCAGAGACCAACTGCAGGAAAGAGGGGCGGTCCGTCAAGAACTTGTGAAAGCGAAATGGGTAATTTTTCAGCTTCGGACAAGACTCTGAGGTAATGAGGATTGGGTTGTGGTCTGAGAAATCCCTAGGAAGAACTAGTTAAGCACAATCCTGAAAATGGGTCATCCAATCCTCATTACAAAAGCCCCTGTCAAGAATAGCAGCAACGTTGCCTCTCCTTCTATTGTTAGACCAAGTATATTTTGGCCCCTGAGAGGGCAGCTTGATCAAGCTATAAGAATCAACCATTGCTTCAAACTCTGCAGCAGAACCAATATTGAAAAATCCAGGACCATTCTTTTCATGCGAAGCAAGGGTGGCATTAAAGTCTCCTACTACAAGCCAGGGTTTAGCCAGGATCGACACTGAACCTAGCTCCACCCAGAGATCTCTTCTAGAAGCTCTGAAGCAACTAGCATGAATTGAAGATATAAGAATTGAACTGCCGTTCCAATCAATTCTAATAGTGATTTGCTATTCAGAAAATGAGAGAATTGTTGGTTTAGGAATACCTCGTCTCTAAAGTAGCCAAAGGTTTGGTGGTTTGTCTCTCCTGAGGTTGCTAGTGGTGCAGACAAGGTATATCCTTAAGCGAAAGATATTTTCTTCTCTGTCCTCTCCTATTCAAAGGCCAAGGGAGAGACTCCATAAGTTTGCCTTATTATTTATTTATTTATTTTATTTGCGCCACGACTATGTTCATATGGAATTAGTTGAAAAATTGATTTTGAAGCTATATGTACTATAAGGTTAACGGGTGTGACCTTAAAGTTTGAGATGAATAAGATGGACCCTAAGCACAGTATGTCAAAATACCTTAAGATGGTCAAAAACATGATTTAGAAGTTGAAAGATGCTGGGAACATTCTTACTGACGAACAATAGATTCAAGTTGTCATTAGGACATTACCCGATTATTAAAACCCTATAAAACTCATTCTTTTTTTTTTTATGAACTATAAACTCGTTCTCACATATAGTAATAAAAAAAAAAAAGAAAAGAAAAATAAAATGACTAGAACTACCATCCCCATACAAAGAATCTGGTTGTCTATCAAGCCTAGAGATAGAAAACGTGGTACACTTTTCCACTGTTGATTGTCCAAAAGTCTCTAATACTAGTCCACGTTTGAACCTGAGCCACCTTTCCCATTTACGAAGGAAAAACGACCCTAAGAAATATAAGTCTCGTCAAGCAATGGACCAGAGATTTGGAAACTAGCAGAAACTTGAATTCCGACTTTGAAAAACGAATTAACAGTAGCAACCGCAGGCCTGGAGAAGTAATTAAGATTATTAGGGGTACATTATGAAATTTGGATATAAATATACTCTTTCTCTCCCTTGTACTGATTGAAGATTAGGTCAGGATGGAATACTCTTGTTTCAAAGTCAAACTTTGAGTGGAAACCATGACGCAGCACCAGTGTGGAAGATCTTTTCTGCAAAGAAAAGATTGCAACAAACTCCCTCTCTTAAATACCAAACAAACCCCCCTTGGTTCTTCAGTCAACTATAGAATATTGATGAGCACAATAATGTGTGAAATCTCAAGGATATAAGTGTACATTTTCCCTCACTTTGGATAGTACTACTTCTGTTTTTGTTGTTTTTTTTTTTTAGCTTCCAAGTCTACAAGAGAAAGTACTTAAAGTGAATCAAGAACTGATCCAAGCTTGAACTAACTTGTCCAAAGGTGAGACCCACTCATTGGTACCAAATCCTCTCTCCTATAAAATCCTAAAGATTATTCTCTCTCCTTGCCACCTCAAAGATCTTAAAGATGCTATGCAGAGATTCCTTTTTGATTTAGTCAAAATTGCACGATATTGGTTAATATTGCAGGAAATGAATAGAATTTGTTAATTTTGAAAACAGATTCTCTCTTTCCTCACACAATATCTCAGAGAATGAGGATTTTTAGTAAGATTTAATTTAATTTTATTTTCTTTCTTTTCTTAAAGAAGACTTGTAGAACGAAGAAGGCAAGACCAAAGCCCTATAAAAGCCCCTTCCTCCCCCCTCCTAGAAGGATTATTCCCCTTAGTTTATTTTCTAGTCTATGCTTCTTTCTCTTCTCTCTCTCCCTCTCTCACTCTCTTTAATTTTAGTTCTTCTTTATTTTTGCTTTAATCAATTTTGTAATAGCTTTTTATTTCAATTAATGCAAGCACTCTTTTATTTTTATTCAGCCTTTTATGTTTATGATTTATACAATTGAGTTGTAATTTTTTAAAGTTATAGTTCTAGGATTAGATCTAGGTGACAAGATCATGAGCCATAGAGCATCTTTTTATTTTTAAGTTCAGCTTTTTTTTTTAAGATTTGTTTTCTCCAGGCCTAGAAATTTCAGATTTGGTTCATTCAAAATCTGGATTTTAGGGTTGGTAGTATCTCAAATCACTCAAGCTTTCAAGTTCAAGCATTGATTCAGGTAGGTAGGCTTCTTCAATAGTCTTCTCTCCCCCCTCTCATTCCCTCTTCTAACTACTCTTTTTTTCTTAATTTAGGATTTTAATTTCAGTCATTACATTATTGCTTTCCCTTTCCCCCAAGGTTTATGGCTAGTGTATGTGTTGGCTTTGCCCCTCTTAGCCATAGAAACATCATTTTATTGTTTTTATTTTAATTGTCTTTCTTTCCCTAAAGCCAAGTAGAGTAACCCTTGTAAGAGTGATTCTCTGGCCAAGTAAGAAAGCTCATATTATGATGCATCCCTCGGGCTAAGTAGAGAAACCTACTTGTGAGCCTCTCTCTAGCTATATCCCCTTCTTTTACTTTATTTTTATTTCAGATTTTTTTCCTTCCTTGCTTTTTAATTACATGGATTGTTTATTTATTTAATTTTAATTGCATGGCTTGCGTATTTAAATTCTTAGATGACAAATGGTTAAGACGTTATTTTAGATACTTATGTTTAGGACGGTAATTAGAATTAGATCACAACTATTAATCTATTCATGTTTGCATTATTAAAAGAAGCCAAAGATAAAGTGGCTGCTCTCCCTGTATTTGACCCGTAGCTACACTGATCCGTACGCTTGCGGCTACATTTTAAATCCTACCATGTTTTTAATGTCGTTACCCGGAAGACAGTTCCATGTTATTTTTGCTTTCTTTTGGTAAATTAGAGTGCTTTGTTTGTTTTTCTTTTATTGAATTCTTGAGAAGAACAACTTACAATAGTAGTTGTATCGGTGGAGGTTGCCAAGCCTCACAGTATGATAAAGATAGGTTTTGTCCTGTAGCAGTATCTCAGGAATTGACCTGAGCAACTCTGGATCCCTATTGGTAAGCTCCAAAAAAAAAAAAGAGCTTTTCTTTTTATTCTTTTGTGCTTATCTTACTCTAGTTGTTGGTAGTTTTCTGTTGCATGAGTGTGTGGACCCGTGAATCTACCAATCGTTTAGTAAGAGTACCTATTTTAAGAATGAAAGAACAACCTAAGCCTACTTTAAAGGATAGATTCTACTCAGCCAAGGCACCCTAACCTTCTTGCATTAGATTACCAGCTGCCACAGGGAACAACTATGAGCTTAAAACTTAATTCATCACTATGTTACCCCACTTCCATGGGCTATCCTCCGAAGATGCTTATTTGTTCCTGAGAGAATTTGAGGAGGTTTATGTCCTCATTAAGATACAACAACTCAGTTTATGGTAGCGTTCTTAAGAAAAAATTTTCCCTTGCGTAAAACAAACAAACTTAAGAGTGAGATCATGCAGTTCTGACAAAAACTTCAAGAGTCATTTTCTAGACTCATGGAAAGGTTCCAAGACCTTCTCCAAGAGTGTCCCCATCATGGTACTGACAAATGGCATCTTGCCAAATAATTTATGAAGGGATAGACTACCATACCAAGCAGATGTTAGAGTCTATGTGTCATATAGGCTTCACAGCTTATGCAGACGAAAAAGAAGCTTGGAACTTTTTGGTTGACCTAGTTGAAAAGACAAGAGAATGGGAGTCTACTCAGGAAAGTGAAAGAACTATAGGAAGTAAAGGGTACTATGCTGATGGGATAGTAGGTAAGGAGGCCCATTTAGATAGCTTCATTAAGAGAATAGAAGCCCTTGTCCCTAAAGCACATGCCCCAATCCACCAAGTCCAAAATCAGGTCTTTATATACAATTGGTGTCACTCCCCTGGACATGTAATGGAAGAATGCCCCAACAGTTCTGGGGGCAATGGAGGTTTTAATGCTCTTTACCTGAATAACCCGTTTAGCAACACTTACAATTCAGGGTGGAGAAATCACCCTAATTTTTCATGGAGCCAAGGGAATCAAGGAGGCCCATCCAACTTTCACAACCAAGGGTAGCCTAGTCCCCAGAGGCCTAATTTTGCACCACTACCTAATTCTTTCCCTCGGCCTAATCTAGGTCCTCAGTCAAATTTTGCTAGGCCCCCTCTCCAAGCACCTTATCAACAATCCCTAGGATTTACATCCACTGGAGAGTCGGCAAGAATTAGTGAGCTAGAGAAAAGCATGACCCTTCTCATGACAAGCCACAATAATGTGGAGAGGCAACTCACCCAACTTGTCACAATCTTGCATGAGAAGGAGAAAGAAAAACTACCTAGTCAGCCAGAGCCGAATCCTAGACATCAGGTGCTGGCTCCACAAGGGCTACTTGCTCATTAGCTCAATGTTGTATAGAGTCAACAACACCAAGGGCCCTCCAACCAGTGTAATACGGTATATGCCTTATGAAATGGTCGAGAGTATCTACGGAACGGTACCACTCTTTTTCCCCCATCTGATCTTTCTATTGACCCTTTGACTATCGTGGTTACTATTGTGCCTTCCATTCCAGGTTCACTAGATGGACCTAAAGAAATTAAGGATGATTTGGTAGAAGCCACAAAAAATGATTCTATTAATGAGAGAACTTCTGATAGTGTTTATGTTTCTCCTGTCCCCTATCCTAACCGTTTGATGAATAAGAAGAAGACGACTTCAATAGAAAAAAATTTAGAAGTCTTTAAGAAGGTAGAGGTAAACATCCCTCTTTTGGATGCCATAACTCAAATCCCAACCTATGCCAAAGTCCTCAAAGACTTATGCACTCTCAAGCGCACTACAAGTGTGCCCAAAAAGGCGTTTTTGGCAGTTAATATCAGTTTTATGATCACACAACCTATAGCAGCCAAGTATAAGGATCTCGGGTGTCCCACCATTTCTTGTGCCATTGGCAACACTCGTATTGATCATGCCCTACTTGACCTTAGTGCAAGTGTGAACCTTCTACCTTATCATGTTTATCAACAACTTGGATTAGGAGATTTGAAAGTCACAGGGACCACTCTCCAGTTGGCCGACCGTTCTATCAAGATTCTGAAAGGGATGGTCAAAGATATCCTACTTAAGGTAGGGGAATTTATTTTTTCAATTGATTTTATTATTTTGGATACCAAACCCTTCACCACTAGGGATAAGATCCCTATCATTCTTGGAAGACCAGTTCTGTCTACCAACAATCCATTAATCAATTGTCAAATGGTCTTCAATTGTCGAAATGGTCTACTAAGATATCTTTTGGCAACCACACTATGGAGTTCAACATGTATATGTTGGGTATGCAACCCATAATTTCTTCTGATGATAATTATGAAGAGGTTAATATGCTTGAGGATTTTTTTGATGATATTGTTAAAACTTTTGATATTGACTTTGATTCAAAATTCTAAAAGTGTATGGAAGTGTATGGAAGAATTAGAGGATGATTCTGAAAATTTATTCTCCAAGGTTTGGAACCTTCATACACCCATGGAACCCATTAGTCCTCTATCAAATTCTTTTCCTAAACCCTCAATTGTTGAGCCCTCTAAGCTTGATCTGAAAGAGTTGCCCTCTAACTTAAGGTATGCCTTCTTAGGAGAAGATCACACTCTACCAGTTATTATTGCCTCATATTTAACTTCAAGTCAAGAGGAAGAGTTGATCAAAGTTTTAATAGAAAACAAGGAAACCTTAGGTTGGACCATGGCAAACATTAAAGGAATTAGCCCCTCAATCGTTCAACATCATATTCACCTCATGGAGGATTCAAAACCTTCTAGGAAACCACAAAGAAGGGCTAATCATATGATGCAAGAAGCTATCAAGAAAGAGATCCTAAAGTGCTTGGACCATGGTATCATCTACCCTATTTCTGATAGCGAGTGGGTAAGTCCAGTGCACGTGGTGCCAAAGAAGTTAGGAGTCACAGTAGTCCAAAATGCTAAAAATGAGTTGATACCTACCCGTGTCCAAACAGGATGGCATGTGTGCATTGACTATAGGAAGTTAAATGCGACAACTTGAAAATACCACTTTCCTTTACCTTTCATTGATCAAATGTTAGAGCGGTTAGCCGGACATGAGTATTATTGTTTCCTTGATGGTTATTCCGGCTATAACCGGATTCGTATTGCCTTAGATGATCAACACAAGACCACCTTTATATGCACCTATGGAACCTTTGCTTATCGGCATATAGCTTTTGGGCTTTGTAATGCCCCTGCCATGTTCTAAAGATGCATGATGAGCACTTTCGCTGATATAGTGGAGCACTTTGGAAGTATTTATGGATGATTTTTCTATTCATGGCTCATCATTTTCTAATTATTAGCATAATCTTTCTTTAGTACTCATACGATGCAAAAGCGAATAATTTATTCATCAATTAGGAGAAATGCCATTTCATGGTTACACAGGGCATAGTGTTGGGTTATGTCATTTCCAAAGAAGGGATTGTTTGAGATTTTTATAATATAACCGCAAGCATACGAATTAGTGTAGCTACGGGTCAAACATAGGGAGAGCAACCACTTTTTTTTTTTTAATTTTTTTACTTCTTTTAATAATGCGAAAATGAACCGATTAATGATTGTGATCTAATTCTAATTACCGTCCTAAACATATGTATCTAAAATAACGTCCTAACCATTCGTCATCTAAAAATTTAAACACGTAAGCCAAACAATTAAAATTAAATAAATAATTAGCTGAAACTAAACACCCCACATAATTAAAAAAATAATAAAAAAAAAATTCTGAAATAAAAATAAAGTAAAAGAAAGGGAATAAAGCTGGAGAGAGACTCACAAGTAGGTTTCTCTAATTAGTCCGAGGGATGCATCATAATATGAGCTTCCCTACTTGACCAGAGAGTCACTCTTACAAGGGTTACTCTACCTGGCTTTAGGGAAAGAGAGACAATTAAAATAAAAATAATAAAATGATGATTCTATGGCTAGGAGGGGCAAAATCAACACATACACTAGCCATGAACCTTGGGGAAAAGGGAAAGGAATAATATAACAACTGAAATTAAAATCCTAAATTAAGAAATCAAGGGTAGTTAGAAGAGGGAATAAGAGGGGGGAGAGAAGATTACTGAAGGAGCCTACTTACTTGAATCAATGCTTGAACTTGAAAGCTTGGGTGATTTGAGATACTACCAACCCTAAAATCCAGATTTTGAATGAACCAAATCTGAAATTTCTAGGCCTGGAGAAGACAAATCTTGAAAAAAAAAATTGAACTTAAAAAAAAAAAGGATGCTTCACGACTCGTGATCTTGTCACCTAGATCCAAGCCTAGAACTATAACTTTAAAAATTACAACTCAATTGCATAAATCATAAATATAAAAGGCTAAATAAGAATAAAAGAGTGCTTGCATTAATTGACATAAAAAGCTATTACAAAAGTGATTAAAGCAAAAATAATGAAGAACTAAAACTAAAGAGAGTAAGAGAGGGAGAGAGAGAAGAGAACTAAGCATAAAATAGAAAATAAACTAAGGAGAATAATAATTAATATGAAGGGGGAGGAAGGGGCTTTTATAGGGCTTTGGTCTTGCCTCCTTCCTTCTACAATTCTTCTTTAAAAAATAAAATAAAATAAAATAAAATCTTAGTAAAAATCTTCATTCTCTAAGATATTGTGTGAGGAAAGAGAGAATCTGTTTCCAAAATTAACAAATTCTATTCCTTCTCTGCAATATTAATCAATATCTTGCAATCTTGATTAAATCAGAAAGGAATCTCTGCATAGCATCTTCAAGATCTTGTAAGGTGGCAAGGAGAGATAATAATCGTCAGGATTTTGTAGGAGAGAGGATGTGGTACTAATGAGTGGGTCCCACCTTTGGACAAGTTAGTTCAAGCTTGGACCGGTTCTTGATTCACTTTAAACACTTTCTCTTGTAGACTTGAAAGCTAAAAAAAAAGGTAAGAAAAAATAAAAATAATACTATCCAAAGTGGGAAAAAATGTACACTTATATCCTTAAGATTTCACACATTATTGTGCTCATCAAATTCTCCCATACTTGACCTTTGCTCATCCTCGAGCAAGACAAATAAATAAAGAAGCGAAAGAAAAAACTTAACTCACTTTCATAGGAATCATGGTTGCATTTAGCACGTGCAACAAGCTTTTAAACCCCTAAGTTACCCTAGTGGACATGTTGTGTCTCGTGGGTGTTTGCTGTGAATATACACCCAAAATTAAATTAACTTGAAAAATTACCATTTAAAGTTTTCAATAACTACAAAACCCACACTTGAACTTTAATACTCCATCTAGATTTAGGAACAATCACACATCTCAAATAGGGACGACCCTAGTATCTTCTAAAGCATGACCAATCCTAAGGAAAACCACATTGTAAAGTAGGGACCATGAACTAGGGTTTTGGAGCGTTAACCAATCATAAACAACAAGGCATAATGGTATCTTCTTTTTTTTTTTTAGTAAAGAACTCATTCTACTCCACTATATTTGGCCTGAATAACATGGTCGAGCAAACACCAGAAACCCAAGTTACTAAGTAGCTTCGCTTTATGCATATGCCAACAAAGACAGTGATGCTAAATTATTTTCGAAAGTGTTCCTTCCTAAGAGGTTCGATCAAAACACCCCGCTTCATAAGGCGCAGTGTTCTGTCTAGCTCTTAGAAATTCTATACGTACTTTCTACTTTTTGACCAATTTTCACTTTCTTTGCATATCCATATCATATATTTTTACACCATGCCAAGAATATGGTCTCAACTCCTAACCTAAGAACAAGGACACCAACTAACAAATGGTCCTACACCTTAAGACAAGTATCTCTAAATCATTTAAGTGAGGTCCTACTTCAAGACATATATTCATTACCATCCTCCCAATAGGGATTATAGTACCAAGATGGCTCCTAGATCTCAATTTTTTAATTTTTTTTTAATTTTTTTTGTAGGGTGTGTATAAAGCACCGAAAAACTCTTAAAAGTAACTTCAAGTTCTAAACAGTCAAACCCTTCCCCATACTTAAATTGTTAAATGGGATCAAATATCATCAAAAAGAGGCTCATGAAGAATCATGACCTCTGCATCATGCATTGAAGGCAACTCAAGGAATTACTTCAAACGGTGCCCATTAACTTTAAAATTTTTCCGAGTGGATGGATTCATAACCTCTAAGGCACCATGGGAGAATACTGTTTACACAAGGTAAGGACCTTCCCATAAAAAATGAAGTTTTCCTGGAAAGATATACAATCTAGAATTGTACAACAAAACTTTACCATCAAGCATAAAAGATTTCCTAACAAGGTGCCTATCATGAAAATCTTTAGTCTTTTCCTTAAAAATTTTTACACTATCATAGGCATCATTTCGCAATTCCGCAAACTCAGATAGTTGGAGATCTCTATGAGCTCCTGCGGTATACAAATCAAAATTGAATTTCTTAATCGCCCAAAATGCACGATGTTCTAACTCAACAGTTAGGTGGTAGGCTTTCTAACTCAACAGTTAGGTGGTAGGCTTTCCCGTATACCAAACGGTATGTGGATTAACCAAGTATGGTCTTGTAAGCAGTCCTATACGCCCATAAAGCATCCAATAGATGGTTAGACCAATCCTTTCGATTTGGGTTAACTGTCTTTTCTAGAATTTACTTGATCTGTCTGTTGGACATTTCTACCTGTCCACTAGTTTGGGGGTGGTATGAGATAGCCAACTTGTGGGTAATCCCATACTTCTTCACTAAGGCCTTAAAAGGCTTATTACAAAAGTGCTTTCCCCTATCACTAATGATAGCTTTAGGGGTACCAAATCGGGAAAAACTGTTTTCCCTTAAGAATTAGAGGACCACCTTATGGTCATTGGTCTTTTAAGCACGAGTCTCAATCCATTTAGACACATAGTCCATAGCCAACAAAATATATTCATATCCACATGACTTAAGGAAGGGGCCCATAAAATTTATTCCCCAAACATCAAAAACCTTAATCACAAGGATTGGGTTGAGAGGCATCATGTTCCTTCTACTGATGTTTCCTAAATACTGACAAGAAGGACAAACCTCACAATAAGAAAAGGAGTCCTTAAAGAGACTGGGCCAATAAAATCCACATTGAAATACCTTGGCTGCAGTCTTAGTAGGTCCAAAATGGCTGCCACAAGTCTGATCATGGCAAAAGAAAAAAATAGAATGGTGCTCATGATCAGGGATACATCTCCGGATAATTTGGTTAGGGCATGATTTAAAAAGGTAAGGATCATCCCAAAAGAAATACTTAACTTGTGAGTGAAAACGATACTTCTCTTGGGAAGACCAATGATCCGGAGTCTTGTTTGTAACTAAAAAATTTACAATATCTACAAACCAAGGTTCACTAGATTCTACAAAGAGTTGCTCATCAGGAAAATGCTCGTTAAATGGAGTATTCACAATCAAAGAATTGGATAATCGGGACAAATGGTCTGCAACCAAATTTTCACTGCCTTTCTTATCCTTAATTTCTAAGTTAAATTCCTACAAAAGCAAAACCCATCTGATAAGACGTGCTTTGGCATCATTTTTCTGAATAAGGTATCTGATAGTTGCAAGATCAGTGTAAATAATTACATGAGAACCTATCAGATATGCAAAAACTTTTCTAATGCAAATACAACAGCTAAAAATTCTTTTTCAGTTGTGGCGTAGTTCAGCTGTGCATCATTGAGGGTTCTACTGGCATAATAGATAACACGAGGAAGTTTATCAACTCTCTGCCCTAAGATTGCCCCTATAGCAAAATCAGATGCATCACACATTAATTCAAAGGGCTCAGTCCATAAGGGAGCTTAAATAATGGGGGTTTTAGTCAACACCTTCTTTAATTGCTCAAAGCACATGAGGCATTCACTAGAAAATTTAAAGGGTTGCTCTTTAGCTAAAAGATTGGTGAGAGGTCTAACCATGTGACTGAAGTTCTTGATGAACCGACGATAGAACCTTGCATGACCTAAGAAGGAACGAACGTCCTTAATTGACTTGGGATGTGATAAATTAGAAATTAAGTCCACCATAGCTCTATCGACCTTGATCCCTTCTTTGAAAATGACATGACCCAACATTATGTTCTGTGTAACCATGAAATTACATTTCTCCCAATTGAGGACTAAATTAGTCATTTTGCATCGTTTGAGTACTAAAGAAAGATGATGCAAATAATTAAAAAATACGGAACCATGAATAGAAAAATCATCCATAAATATTTCCAAAAAGTGCTCCACCATATCAGAGAAAATGCTCATTATGTATCTTTGGAACGTAGCAGGGGCATTACAAAGCCCAAAAGGAATATGCCGATAAGCAAAGGTTCCATGGGTGCATGTAAAGGTGGTCTTGCGTTGGTCATCTAAGGTAATGGGAATCTGGTTATAGCCAGAATAACCATCAAGGAAACAATAATACTTATGTCTGACTAATCGCTCTAACATTTGATCAATAAAAGTTAAAGGAAAGTGGTCTTTTCAAGTTACCGCATTTAACTTCCTGTAGTCAATGCACACATGCCATCCTATTTGGACACAGGTAGGGATCAAATCATTTTCAGTATTTTAGACTACTGTGACCCCTGACTTCTTTGGCACCACGTGCACTGGACTTACCCACTCGCTATCAGAAATATGGTAGAAGATACCATGATCCAAGCACTTTAGGATCTCTTTCTTGATAGCTTCTTGCATCATAGGATTAGCCATTCTTTGTGGTTCCCTAGAAGGTTTTGAATCCTCCATGAGGTGAATATGATATTGAACGATTGAGGGGTAAATTCCTATAATGTCTACCATGGTCCAACCTAAGGCTTCCTTGTTTTCTTTTAAAACTTTGATCAACTTTTCCTCTTGACTTGAAGTTAAATCTGAGGCGATAATAACTGGCAGAGTTTGATCTTCTCCTAAGAAGGCATACCTTAAGTTAGAGGGCAACTCTTTCAAATCAAGCTTAGGGGGCTCAAAAATTGAGGGTTTAGGAAAAGAATTTGATAGAGGACCAATAGGCTCCATGGGTGTATAAAGGCTCCAAACATCATAGAAGAAATTTTCAGTATCATCCTCTAATTCTTCCATACACTCTTGGAATTCTGAATCAAATTCAATATCAAAAGTTTTAACAATATCATCAGAAAAATCCTCAAGCATATTGACCCCTTCATCAATATCATCAAAAGAAATTATGGGTTGCTTACCCAACCTATACATGTTGAACTCCATAGTGTGGTTGCCAAAAGATATCTTTAGTAGACAATTTCGACAATTGATTAATGCATTAATGGTAGCCAAAAATGGTCTTCCAAGAATGATATGGATCTTATTCCTAGTGGTTAAGGATTTGGTGTCCAAAATAATAAAATCGACTGGGAAAATAAATTCTCTTACCTTAAGTATGACATCTTCGACCATCCCTTTCGGAATCTTGACGGAACAGCCTGCCAACTGAAGAGTGGTCCCTATAGCTTTCAAATCTCCTAATCCAAGTTGTTGATAAATATGATAAGGTAGAAGGTTCACACTTGCACCAAGGTTAAGTAAGACATGATCAATACAAGTGTTGCCAATGACACAAGAGATGGTGGGACACCCGGGATCCTTATACTTGGCTGCTATAGGTTGTGTGATCATTGAACTGATATTAGCTGCCAAGAATGCCTTTTTGGGTACACTTGTGGTACGCTTGTGAGTGCATAAGTCTTTGAGGACTTTGGCATAGGCTAGGATTTGAGTTATGACATCTAAAAGAGGGATGTTTACCTCTACCTTTTTGAAGACTTCTAAAATTTTTTCCATTGAAGCTGTCTTCTTCTTATTCATCAAACGGTTAGGATAGGGGACAGGAGGAACATAAACACTGTCAGAAGTTCTCTCATTAATAGAATCATTTTTTATGGCTTCCACCAAATCATCCTTAATCTCTTTAGGTCCATCTGACGAACCTAGAATGGGAGGCACAGTAGTAGCCTCAATAGTCGGAGGATCAACAGAAAGGTCAGATGGTGAAGAATGAGTGGTACCATTCCGTAGGGCATATACAACATTACACTGGTTGGAGGGCCCTTGGTGTTGTTGACTCTGTACAACATTGAGTTGAGGAGCAGGTAGCCCTTTTGGAGTTAGCACCTGATGTCTAGGATTCGGCTCTGGCTGACTGGGCAATTTTCCTTTCTCCTTCTCATGTATGATTGTGACAGTTGGGTGAGTTGCCTCTCCACATTATTGTGGCTTGTCATGAGAAGGGTCATGCTTTTCTCTAGCTCACTAATTCTTGCCGCCTCTCCAGTGGATGTAAACCTCGGGGGTTGTTGATAAGGTGCTTGGAGAGGGGGCTTAGCAAAATTTGACTGAAGACCTAGATTAGGCCGAGAGAAAGAATTAGGTAGTGGTACAAAATTGGGCCTCTGGGGACTAGACTGCCCTTGATTGTAAAAATTGGATGGACCTCTTTGATTCCCTTGGGTCCATGAAAAATTAGGGTGATTTCTCCACCCTGGATTGTAAGTGTTGCTAAACGGGTTGTTCGGGTAAAGAGCATTAACACTTTCATTGCCCCAGAATTGTTGGGGCATTCTTTCATTACATGTCCAGGGGAGTGACACCAATTGCACATAGAGACTTGATTTTGAACTTGGTGGATTGGGGCATGTGCTTTAGGGACAAGGGCTTCTATTCTCTTAATGAAGCTATCTAAATGGGCCTCCTTACCTACTATCCCATCAGCATAGTACCCTTTACTTCCTATAGTTCTTTCACTTTCCTGAGTAGACTCCCATTCTCTTGTCTTTTCAACTAGGTCAACCAAAAAGTTCCAAGCTTCTTTTTCGTCTGCATAAGCTGTGAAGCCTATATGACACATAGACTCTAACATCTGCTTGGTATGGTAGTCTATCCCTTCATAAATTTTTTGGCAAGATGCCATTTGTCAGTACCATGATGGGGACACTCTTGGAGAAGTTCTTGGAACCTTTCCATGAGTCTAGAAAATGACTCTTGAAGTTTTTGTCAGAACTGCATGATCTCACTCTTAAGTTTGTTTGTTTTATGCAAGGGAAAATTTTTTCTTAAGAACGCTACCGTAAACTGAGTTGTTGTATCTTAATGAGGACATAAACCTCCTCAAATTCTCTCAGGAACAAATAAGCATCTTCGGAGGATAGCCCATGGAAGTGGGATAACATAGTGAAAAATTAAGTTTTAAGCTCATAGTTGTTCCTTGTGGCAGCTGGTCATGTAATGCAAGAAGGTTGGGCTACCCTGGCTGAGTAGAATCTATCCTTTAAAGTAGGCTTAGGTTGTTCTGCCATTCTTAAAATAGGTACTCTTACTAAACGATTGGTAGAATCATGGGTCCACACACTCATGTATCAAAAAACTACCCACAACTAGAGTAAGACAAGCAGAAAAGAATAGAAAGAAAAACTCTTTTTTTTTTTATAATTTATGATTTTTTTGGCTTTTTGAGCGCTTACTGATAGGGATCCGAGGTTGCTCAGATCAATTCCTAAGGTACTGCTGCAGGGCAAAACCTGTCTTCGTCATACTATGAGGCATGGCGATCTCTACCGATACAACTGTTATTGCAAGTTGTTCTTCTCAGGAATTCAATAAAAGAAAAAAAAAAAAAAAAAACAAAACAAACAAACAAAGCACTCCGATTTACTAAAAGAAAACGAAAAATAACATGGAACTGTCTCTCCGGCAATGGGGCCAAAAACTTGTTTGAGAGTTTTAAAATGTGACCGCAAGCATACGGATTAATGTAGCTACAGGTCAAACATAGGGAGAGCAGCCACTTTATTATTATATTTTACTTCTTTTAATAATACGAAAGTGAATCGATTAATGATTGTGATCTAATTCTAATTACCGTCCTAAACATATATATTTAAAATAACATCCTAACCATTCGTCATCTAAGAATTTAAACATACAGGCCAAGCAATTAAAATTAAATAAATAAATAGCTGAAAATAAACACCCCACGTAATTAAAAAAAAAAGCAATAAAGAAAAAAATGCTGAAATAAAAATAAAGTAAAAGAAAGGGAATAAAGCTAGAGCGAGACTCACAAGTATGTTTCTTTACTTAGCCCGAGCGATGCATTATAATAGGAGCTTCCCTACTTGACCATAGAGTCACTCTTACAAAGGTTACTCTACTTGGCTTTAGGGAAACGGAGGCAATTAAAATAAAAACAATAAAATGATGGTTCTATGGCTAGGAGGGGCAATGCCAACACATACATTAGCCATGAACCTTAGGGGAAAGGAAAAGGAATAATATAACAATTGAAATTAAAATCCTAAATTAAGAAATAAAGGGTAGTTAGAATAGGGAATGAGAGGGGGGAGAGAAGATTACTGAAGGAGCCTACTTACTTGAATCAATGCTTGAACTTGAAAGCATGGGTGATTTGAGATACTACTAGTGCTAAAAATCACATCTGGAATAAACCAAATCTGAAATTTCTAGTACTAGAGAAAACAAATCTTGAAAAAAAAACTCAACATAAAAAAAAAAAAGATGCTCCGCGGCTCGTGATCTTATCACCTAGATCTAAGCCTAGAATTATAAGTTTAAAAATTACAACTCAATTGCATAAATCATAAACATAAAAGGCTAAATAAGAATAAAAGAGTGCTTGCATTAATTGACATAAAAAGTTATTACAAAAGTGATTAAAGCAAAAATAATGAAGAACTAAAACTAAAGAGAGTAAGAGAGGGAGAGAGAGAAGAGAAAAAAGCATAAACTAGAAAATAAACTAAGGGGAGTAATAATTAATAGAAAGGGGGAGGAAGGGGCTTTTATAGAGCTTTGGTCTTGCCTCCTTCCTTCTACAAGTCTTCCGTAAGAAAAGAAAGAAAATAAAATTAAATTAAATCTTGGTAAAAATCTTCATTCTCTGAGATATTGTGTGAGGAAAGAAAGAATTTATTTCCAAAATTAACAAATTCTATTCCTTCCCTGCAATATTAACCAATATCTTGCAATCTTGATTAAATCAGAAAGGAATCTCTACATAGCAACTTCAAGATCTTGTGAGGTGGCAAGAAGAGAGAATAATATTCAGGATTTTGTAGGAGAGAGGATGTGGTACCAATGAGTGGGTCCCACCTTTGGACAAATTAGTTCAAGCATGGACTGGTTCTTTATTCACTTCAAGCACTTTCTCTTGTAGACTTGGAAACTAAAAAAAAACAAGAAAAATAAAAGTAGTACTATCCAAAGTGGGGCAAAATGTACACTTATATCCCTAAGATTTTACACATTATTGTGCTCATCAGGGATCAAGGTTGATAGAGCTAAGGTGGACTTAATTTCTAATTTACCACCTCCCATGTCAGTTAAGGATGTTTGTTACTTCTTAGGTCATGCAGGGTTCTATCGTCGGTTCATCAAAATCTTCAGTCACATGGCTAGACCTCTCACTAATCTTTTGGCTAAAGAGTAACCCTTCAAAATTTCTAGTGAATTTCTCATGTGCTTTAAGCAATTAAAGAAGGTATTGACTATAACCCCCAATATTCAAGCTCCCTTATGGACTAAGCCTTTTGAATTAATGTGTGATGCATCTGATTTTGCTATAAGGGCAGTCTTAGGGCAGAGAGTTGATAAATTTTCTTGTGTTATCTATTATGCTAGTAGAACTCTCAATGATGCACAACTAAACTACACCACAACTGAAAAAGAATTTTTAGCTGTTGTATTTGCATTAGAATTTTTAGCTGTTGTATTTGATAGGTTCTCATATAATTATTTACACTGACCATGTAACTATTAGATACCTTATTCAGAAAAAGGATGCCGAAGCACGTCTTATCAGAAGGGTTTTACTTTTACAGGATTTTGACTTAGAAATTAAGGATAAGAAAGGCAATGAAAATTTAGTTGCAGACCATTTGTCTCAGTTACCCAATTCTTTAACTGGGAATACTCCAGTTAACGAGCATTTTTCCGATGAGTAACTCTTTATAGCATTTAGTGAACCTTGGTTTATAGATATTGTAAATTTTTTAGTTACAGATAAGACTCTGGATCATTGGTTTTCCCAAGAGAAGTATCATTTTCACTCACAAGTTAAGTATTTCTTTTGGGATGATCCTTACCTTTTTAAATCATGCCCTAACCAAATTATCCAGAGATGTATCCCTGATCATGAGCACCATTCTATTCTTTCCTTTTGCCTTGATCAGACTTGTGGTGGCCATTTTCGGCCTACTAAGACTGCGGCCAAAGTATTGTAATGTGAATTTTATTGGCCCAGTCTCTTCAAGGATGCCTTTGTTTATTATAAGGCTTGTCCTTCTTATCAGTCTTTAGAAAAAATCGATATAAGGAACATGATGCCTCTCAAACCAATCCTTGTGGTTGAGGTTTTTGATGTTTGGGGAATAGATTTTATGGGCCCCTTTCCTAAGCCATGTTGATATGAATATATTTTGTTGGCTGTGGACTATGTGTCCAAATGGATTGAGGCTCGTGCTTGTAAGACCAATGACCATAAGGTGGTCATTCAATTCTTAAGGAAAAACATTTTTTCCTGATTTGGTACCCCTAGAGCTATCATTAGTGATCGAATGTTTTTCTAAGGTTTAGTATCACGATGGTAGGGAAGGGATCAAATGTCAAGTATAATATCGAGCGGTTCAATGGGAGGAAAAAATTCACCCTCTAGCTTAAAAGGATGAAGGATTTTCTGATACAATAAGGTTTGGTAAAAACGTCGTTGGGAAAGTCAAAGAAACCAGCAAAAATTACTGACGAAGAGTGGGAAGAGATAGAGAAAAAGGCGATAAGTGCTATTCGATTGAATCTTTCTGATGATGCCTTACAATATGTTGTGAGTATCAAATCTGCACCGTAGTTATGGGAAAAACTTGAAAGTATCTACATGACGAAGTCCTTAACTAACAAGTTTTTTGTGAAGAAGTAATTGTATTCTCTACAGATGGAGGAAGGTACAAATCTATTAAAGCATTTTAACATGTTCAATCAAATCGTAAATAAACTTGCAAACCTAGAGGTTAAGATCGAGGATGAAGTCAAGGCGTTATTGTTGTTGTCATTGCTTCTAGAATCATATGATCACCTGGTAATCACTCTCTTGTATGGGAAGGAAGTCCTTGAGATGGATGAAGTCGCGGCTGCCCTCATGTCCAATGATATAAGGAAGAAGGCCAATAGTACAAAATCTCAAGGAGAAGGTATTTTCAGAGGTGACAAGGAGCAGGAAAGAGGGAGATCAAATCAGAAGAGATCTGGGAAGAGTCAATCGAAATCAAAAGGGACAAAGACAAAGGTCTATTGTTACTATTGTAAGAAGAAAGGTCATCTGAAGAGAGAGTGCTTGAAGAGGAAGGTGGGCTTGAAGAAGAAAGTTGTAAATAAGGCATCTGAGGAAGCTAGCGTGGCTGACAGTTCAGACGAAGATGATGGAGATGTACTCTTTATATCATCAGGTAAGAATCAACCTTTTAACTCTTAGATTTTAGATTCTGGATGTTCATATCACATGTGTTCATATAAGGATTGGTTTGATACATATCAACCATATAATGGTGGGTCTGTCCTAATGGGGAATGATGCTGTATGCAAGACCATTGGGATAGGCACTGTCAAAATCAAGATGTTTGATGGGATAGTAAGAACTTTAGCAGATATGAGACATGTACCAGAATTAAGAAAAAACTTTGTATCTTTGGGGGCACTTGACTCAAATGGCTGCAAGTACATAGCAGAGGGTGGAGTTCTCAAAGTTATTAAGGGTGTCATGGTTGTCATGAAGGGACAACTAACTAGAAACTTATACAGATTCATAGGAAGCACAGTTACAGGTGGAGCATCTATGACTATAGATGCAGGATCTGATACAGATGATATCTATCTATGGCATATGCGG
Source organism: Macadamia integrifolia (assembly GCF_013358625.1). Classification (NCBI taxonomy): domain Eukaryota; kingdom Viridiplantae; phylum Streptophyta; class Magnoliopsida; order Proteales; family Proteaceae; genus Macadamia; species Macadamia integrifolia. The sequence continues at coordinate 25,751 of NW_024868699.1, read as the reverse complement.
TTAGGGTATATAGGAGAAAGAAGATTGATGGAGCTTCAGGAAAGGAAACTATTGAAGGGAGTGAAACTTGTAAACTGAACTTTTACAAGTATTGTGTGTTCAGGAAAAAATGAAAATTTAGTTTCAAAACTGCAAAACATAAGAGTAAAGGGGTGCTTGATTATGTACACAGCGATGTATGGGGTCCTTTAACAACAAAATCTAAAGGTAGGGCAGAATACTTTGTGACCTTTGTTGATGATTACTCAAGAAAAGTTTGGATCTACTTTATAAAGCATAAAAGTGAGGTGTTCACTAAATTTAAGGAATGGAAGGCTGAGGTAGAAAGGAAGACAGAAAAAAAAATTAAGTACTTGAAAATAGATAATGGAGGGGAGTACATGTACAAGCCATTTCTAGAATTGTGCAAAGCTGAAGGGATTACACGTCACTTCACGGTTCCAAAGAAACTACAGTAAAATGGTGTAGCTGAAAGGATGAACAGAATACTTCTAAAAAGAGCTCAGAGTATGAGGCTGAATGCAGGGTTGAGCAAGAGATTTTGGGCAGAAGCAGTGAATATGGCATGTTTTCTCATCAACAGATCTCCATCAAAGTCGATTGATGGTAAAATTTCCAAAGAGGTATGGACAGGAAAACCAGTAGATTAATATTTGGTTGTCCAGCCTATGCTCATGTTGAGAGTGAGCAGCATTCCAAGTTAGACTCAAAATCTAAGTAGTGTTTATTCTTAGTTTTAAGAAAGGCATAAAGGGATTCAAGTTCACAGAAAGTTGTGGTTAGTAGGGATGTTGTGTTTGATGAGTCTCATATGGTGAAGTCAAATTATAATTCACACGAAGTTGATGAAAACAAAGAAGGTTCTACTGTGTAGGTAGAGTTAGGTGAGTTAGAAACAATAAGAGAGAATGAGTCATCAAGTGACTTACTAGGACAACAAAAAGCTGTAGAAGTTTCCTATACTGTGGCAAAGGGTAAAGGGAAAGCGTACTCATAAAGCACCTGTGAGATATGGGTTTGAGGACATGGTTGCTTATGCCCTCACTATAGGTACTGGTGATCCATTTTCTTACCATGATGCTTTGAGATACGCACAAAATGATAAATGGATGGCAGCTATGATGGAGGAAATAGTCTTTACAGAAGAACAAAACTTGGGAGATTATGGAAATACCCAAGGGAAAAAAAATCATTGGGTGTAAATGGGTCTTTCGTAAGAAAGAGGCAATATCTGAGAATGAGCGTGAAAGGTATAAGGCCAGACTTATAGCCAAGGGCTATGCACAGAAGGAGGGGATAGATTACAATGAAATATTCTCTCCAATGGTGAAACACACTTCGATTAGGGTACTACTTTGTTTGGTGGCCATATATGATTTAGAGCTTGAACAACTTGATATGAAGACTGCATTTCTTTATGGTGACTTGGAGGAACAAATTTACATGGAGTAGCCTGAAGGTTTTAAGGTGCTATTGTTGTTGGAAGTTAATGTTTGTCTGCTTAAGAGGTCACTTTATGGTCTTAAACAATCTCCTAGGCAGTGGTACAAGTACTTTGATTCCCACATGATGAAGATTGGCTACACAAGAAGTGAGTATGATAGTTGTGTTTATTATAAAGTGTCAAGTGATAATTCTATTATTTTGTTAATGCTTTATGTTGATGACATGTTCATTGTTGCAAAGAACAAACATGATATAGTCTCTTTGAAGTCTTTGTTGAGTGCTGAATTTGAGATAAAGGATCTTGGTGCTACTAAAAAGATCCTTGGCATGGAAATCCTTAAAGATAGAAATGCAGATAAACTTTGGGTAATGCAGAAGAAGTATATTGAAAAGGTGCTAGAGCGTTTCAATATGAAAAAGGCCAAGCCGGTTAGCACTCCGTTAGCCAGTCACTTCAAGTTATCTGAAAAGGAATTCCCTACAATACATGAGGAGGTGGAGCATATGCCTCAGGTCCCCTATGCTAGCATAGTTGGGAGTCTCATGTACGTTATGGTTTGTAGCAAGTCGAATTTGTCTCATGCAGTCAATGTTGTTAGCAGATACATGAGTTATCAAGAGAAGGAGCATTGGACTGCAATTAAGTGGATCTTCAGATATTTGAGCAAGACTAAAGATATAGGTGTTATGTTCAGTGGTAAGAGAAGTTCCACAGAATTGGCAGGTTATGTTGATTCTGACTATGCCGGTGATTTGGTCTAGAGGAGGTCTATTACAGGGTATGTATTGAAATTGGCTAGTGGACCTATATCATGGAGGGCGATGCTTCAGTCTACAGTTGCATTGTCCACTACAGAGGCAGAGTGCATGGCGACAGTTGAGGCTGCCAAGGAAGGAGTCTGGTTGGCTGGATTGGTTCGTGAGTTGGGGTTGGAGCAAGGAGGTATAGTGTTACATTGTGATAGTCAAAGTGCCATACATCTTGCAAAGAATCAGGTGTTTCATGCAAGGACAAAGCATATTGATATGAGATTTCACAAGATCAAGGAACTTGTGTCAGAAGGTAGTATTCACTTGAGAAAAATTCATACAGATCTCAATCCTACAGATATGTTTATCAAGCCAGTTACTACAGAGAAGTTCAAGTCCTGTTTGGACTTGATTAATGTTACTCATTATTGAAGATGAGGGGCGTACCAAATAGGTGCAAGTTTATACCTCTGATAAGGTACGCGGATGAAGATGTCTACAGGATATCTTTACAGGAGATTCGACAAAATTCAAGCCAAGGTGGAGATTATTGGTGTATAATGTCTTGTATTCCGTCATAGTTTAACCTAGGGAGTACTGGTGCAACGCCTCAACAAGCAGGACGGCGGTCCTGCTAGCCGATTAGTGGGCTGTGAGGGTTGCAAGGGGGGCAGGAGGCCCCCCGCATAGCAGGGGGTGTAGGGGGGCGCAGCCCCCTGCTTGAATTTTTTATTTGAGGGCAATTGTGTACTTTCCAGATTAGGATTTTTCACTATATATTTACAGCGAGGGTTTCTTTCTCTATAATGCAAGCAATACTGAGAGGTGTGAGGGACGACCGCTATAACCCTATTCTCCATTGATAGTGAAGCAGGATCTCATCCACCGGGGACTTAGGTAACCTTATCGAACCTCGTAAATCTGTGTGCATTATTTGTTCTCTTTTTCCATTATCTTCTGCATCGTTTTAGGGTTGCATTTCTACATGGACGTGAGGTGATCAAAGAGTGTTTCACCACTCAAGACAAGGTCTTAGCTACAAGGCCAGTAGTGGCTGCTGGGAAGTATCTGGGCTACAACTATACCGTCTTTGGGGTTGCTCCCCAAGGACCTTACTGGCGTGATATTAAGAAGATAAGCTCTCTTGAGTTTCTCTCCAAAACAAGGCTTGATATGCTCAAGCACGTAAGAACCAAAGAAGAAGACACATGCATCAAAGAGTTGTATTCTCATTGGAACAAGAACAACAAAGGTGCAGGTCCAGTGATTGTGGAGATTAATAAATGGCTTCGCAGTCTTACTTTCAATATCATCACTAAGCTTACTTCTAGGAAAATCTATTTCGGTACTATTGATGCTGCTGGAGATGATGAAGGTAGAAGATTCGATAGATGTCTAGAAGAAATGGCACGGTTAACAGTGATCTTTGTTGTATCAGATGCACTGCCATATTTAGAATGGATGGACTTGCAGGGACACCTGAGAGCCATGAAATGTGTTACTAAGGAAATGGATTGTTTAATTGGGAATTGGTATAAGATCACAAGAAGAAGAACCTAGAACGAGGTGATGATGAACAGGACTTCATCGACGTGATGCTGTCAACATTTCAGTGGATAAGTTGATATATAGTTATGATCGTTATACTGTCATCAAGGCAACTATACTGGTATGTCTCTTATTATTAATTATAAGCTTTACGTTATAGTGTTTGTCTCATTCTACTGTGCAGATAAGCTTATCTTAATTGCATCGTCAGCTCGCTTGGACTCCTCTCTTTTTTTTTTTTTTTTTTTTTTATTCTATCCTACCAAGCACAGCTGGTCAATGGTCAGTCTACTGGGCGTTAGTAGGGCCAACGGCCACTTACTTCTACACATACACCCACACACCTAAAGCGTACGACAAGGTTTGATCCCATGACCTCCTCCCTTTGGACTCCTTTGAAATGCACCAAAACTTTGCAATAAATGGGCACCTTATCTTACCCCATTCTTTAACCAAAAAAAAAAAAAGGGAGGGGGTTGGTATTAGAAGCCCTGGTCGTGTGTGGAACGTACATGGGAAAAAAGACAAGTGTGGAGGTGCACGGATGAGGGTGTAACTTTGTTGTCCTCTGTGCCACGGAGAAAGGGCTGTGCAACAAGAGATCAATCTTTTGTCAAAAATAAAAAAGGGAAAAAACACCCTTTATCATGTGGTTTTGCATCAACACAGGGACCAACAAGGGATCAGGATTTTTAGATTTCATAGGCTAGGGGCATAATTTCACTGCCTTCTCTATTTATGAGTGCAAGGGTCATGCGACCAAGTAGCATTCATTTTCTGTAAATAATAAGAATAGAAAAGGACAAGGATTTTCTGAGCCTAGAGTATACTCCAGGCCTAGACACATTGATTAATTTATTAAAATTTTCTCTCTAAAATAAAATAAGAAAAAGTTTCAATGTGTCTAGAGGTACAATATACCGTAGGCTTAGAGACACTTTTCCCTTAAAAAAACAAAACCCCTTTCATATTTGAGTTTTTAATGTTTGATAGAACCTCATATTTGGTGGCCGATACTCCTCAAACTCCTACTCCATGGACTGTTATTGGTGACTTTAATGCCTGCCTTCAATCTCACGAGAAACGTGGCCCAAGAAATTTCAGTTTGGGGTTGACAGCGGAATTTGGAGCCATGGTTGACGCATGTATTTTATCTCAGGTGCCCTCGATGGGCAGGAAATTCACCTGGACAAACAATCGTTGCCGAGGTAATGTCTGTGTTGTTCTGGATATAGGTTTTTGTAACGAAGAGTGGATATCCTTTTTTCAGGACTGTTCTCAACAGGTCCTTCCTTGGTTTTCCTCTGACCACTCCCCTCTGCTTGTGGTCTCACATAGCAGCCAGCTTCCTACAAATTGCCCCTTTCGATTTAGTAATTTTTGGACGGATCATGAGGACTTCAACAGGGTTGTAGCTGAATCCTGGGTTGAGTGGGTTCCAGGTTCACCTATTTGATCTCTAATGTCTAAGCTCAAGCGGCTCAAAGGGGAGTTAAAAGGTTGGGCGAAACTGACCTTTCCCCATTTTGAAAGGGATCTCGACGAGGCAAAGAAAAATCTCACCCACGTGCAGGAGGAGATTGACAGTAATGGGATGTCGGATCATCTGTTCTGAATGGAGGCTGATGCTAAAATGGCTCTTCTCAAGGCGCAAGATAACCATGAAAAGCTTTAGGCAGAAAAGGCGAGACTCAGGTGGTTGACTTATGGGGACAGAAATTCTAAGTTTTTCCATCTATCTACTAAAATGCAAAGAAATAGAAATACTATCCGATCCCTCAAAAAATAGGATGGGTCGATTATGGAAGGGCAGACTAATTTGGGTGAGTATATTGTGGAATTCTATGAGGGATTTCACAAAAATGCTCCTACTGTCGATCATCTCGATCTTTTGGACAGCATTCCGAGGGTCCTCCAACAAGTAGACATATTTCATCTAGACTCTCTTCCTGGTAATGCAGAGATCATGAAGGCGGTCTGGGCGCTTGATCCTGAAAGCTCGCCTGGCCCAGATGGCTTCTCTGGAAACTTTTTCAGGAAGTGTTGGAGCATTGTGGAAAGTGATGTTTGTAATGCGGTGAAAGCCTTCTTCAGGACTAGTCGTATGCCTAAAGGTGTTAACAACAATTTCCTAATCCTGATCCCTAAAGTGGACGGAGCCGAGACTCTGGACAAGTATCGACCATTGTGTATGAGCAATTTTTTCTGCAAAATAATTTCTAAGGTGTTGGCTATGCGCTTAGAGATATTTCTCCCCAGGCTCATTTCAGAAGAACAGGAAGCTTTTCAAAAAGGGAAGCTGATCCATGACAACATTAGTGTGGCATCCGAGTTGGCAAACTTGATGTACTCTGCCACGAGAGGGGGTGGCCTTGGTCTAAAAATAGACATCAGAAAGGCATACGACACGATTTCTTTGTCTTTCCTCTTTAAGGTGATGGAAAAGTTTGGATTCTCAGAAAATTGGATCATATGGCTGCATCAATTATTGGCTTCAACTAAGATTTCTGTTCTTGTCAATGGAGGCCCGCAGGGCTTCTTTGGCATGGAGCGAGGATTGAGACAGGGAGACCCTATATCCCCCTTGCTTTTTATCATGGCGGAAGAGGTTCTCTCTCGAGGCCTGACGAGATTGATCCACCAAAAAGATATTATGCCCATTTGTGGCCCTAAAGGCGCTGTAACCCCTAGGCACATTTTATTCGCCGATGATATTTTTATCTTCTCGAATGCTTCATCCAGGTATGTGGCTAACCTTAAAAATTTTCTTATGAAATATTAGGAGTTCTCTAGTCAACACATCAGTTTCGAGAAAAGCAAGCTCTTCCTAGGAAAAATTGCTCCAGCTCGTAAGCAAGCCATCGCTGAGACTTTGGGCATCCCCATCTGCAGCTTTCCAACTCGATACCTCGGTGTTGAGATCTTCAAGGGAAGAATCACAAAGGAGGCATTGCTGCCTGTGTTGGATAAAGTAAAGGAGCGCCTTGCTGGATGGAAAGGTAAAACTTCTGTCGATGGCGGGCAGGGTGGAGTTGGTTAGATCAGTCATCTCCGGTATTCCTAATCATAATTTTGCGATCTATTGGTGGCCCTCTGCTCTCCTTATAACCATGGAAAGAAGGATGAAGAACTTCATCTGGGCAGGGGAAGTGGATACCTCGAAACCAATTACAGTGAAGTGGGAGTCTGTTTGCAAACCGAAGGAAGAAGGGGGTTTAGGTATCAGAAGACTCAGAGACACGAACATGGCAATGCTGTGTAAATTGGTATGGAGAATAAAGCATGAGAAATCTACTACCAATTCCTTTCTTAGAGCCAGATTTGTGAAAAAAGATGGGTCATTTAATAGAGGTTGTCGGCCGTCGTCTATTGCTCTGGGCATCAGCAAGGTGTGGAAGACTGTGGAGGCAAACGAACGTTGGATTATTGGGAGAGGCGATCTAGCAAATTTCTGGAAAGACAAATGGTGGGGCCCTAGGTCTATTCTTGAGGAGATTCAGACTCCTGACCTCCCTCCCCTCCCTTGCAATGCTAAGGTTTGCGATTTCATCAGGAATGGAGAATGGTCACTTCCAGAGGTCCGCTCTCACTCTCTTAGACAAATTTTCCTTGCAATTAAAGAGGTGAAGATTCCCAGTGCCCAATTTGAGGACTTATGTATATGACAGCTATCTCCTCTTGGTTCTTTTACTACCTCGTCAGGGTGGGAGGATATTAGAAGAGCGGCTCCGGCAGTGCATTGGAACTCTTTGGTTTGGCACAACAACCTCCCTCCAAGAATTGCTACCTTTGGATGGCGACTAGCTCATGAGAGACTCCCAACGGACAAGCTTATAAGAAAAAAAAGAATTTTCCTAGCCTCTAGATGTAGCCTCTGTGAGCAGTACGAAGAAAGTATGGAGCATATTTTCCTTCACTGTTCTTTCTCTAGAGATATTTGGGAGAAGTTCACCTCTTGTTTCGCAATTCGATGGTCTGAACATGAGTCAATTGATAGCTTATTTCAATGGTGGAAGAGGAAATCAAGATCGATCAATTTAAAAAACTCTTAGATGATAGGGTTTACCATGATTCTTCTCAAATCTGGAGGGAAAGAAATATCAGACGGTATGAAGGAAAAAAGAGGAATGGGATCTACTCATTTCAATACATCTGCCAGGATCTTGCTCTATATGCAAGGACTTCTAAGGGTGAAGTGAAATCGATTGCTGATATTATGTGTTGTAGAAAACTGGGGCTGAAGATTGATAACCCAAAGATTGTGCCACCGCTGGAAGTTCATTGGTGTAAGCCACCGGATCAGTGGATCAAAATTAATGTTGATGGCAGTTCATTGGGAAACCCGGGTCGCACAGGAGCAAGGGGAATTGTCCGTGACAGTAATGGTCAGGTTTGTAAGGCTTTCAGTATTCTTTTGGGTGTTAAAAAAATATATGAAGCTGAATTTAGCGTTGTCACGGAAGCAATATTGGTTGCTATGAATATGAACGCAAGGGGCTTATGGATCGAGTCTGACTCCGCAGCTGTAGTGGCTGCAACTCAGAAGATGCATATCCCTTGGTTTGTTTTACAAAAATGGCGGTTTGCTCTCCCATTCCTTCAGTCCATTACATGGAAGATCACCCACTGCTTCCATGAGGCGAACACTGTGGCAGAATTTTTGGCAAAGAAGGCAGCAAAATCGGGAGCCTCTGACTACTCCACCACTTTTCCCAGTCATGTATTATATGAATTTGAAAATGACGCCTCGGGTAGGCATAGTTTTCGCTTCTGTTAGGCTCTCGCTTGTACACTCTGCTGATGGCTATGCCGAAGGTGGAGTTTGCAAGTGGCTGTAGTGGTTGCGAGCCTGCTTGAATTTCTTTCTTCTTTGGATGTATTTTTCCCTTTATTTCCTTCAATAAAATCATCCTTTAGAAAAAAAAAAAAAAAAAAAACCTCATATTTGAGTTGGAAGGGTGTAAATACCAAAACCATGTGTATACATTTCAGCTCTCATCAGACTTTTGCTTGTTTGGGTTCTCTACTTGCAGATGCTTATTGTAGGTGGTTCTGAAACAACATTCCTCTCCTTAACATGGGTGCTTTCCTTACTATTAAACCATCCCGATGAGTTAAAAAAGGCGCAAGATGAGTTGGATGTCCATGTTGAAAGAGACAGACATGTGGATGAGTTAGATATAAAGAGCCTTGTCTATCTCCAAGCCATTGTCAAGGAAACACTACGTTTATACTCACTTGGACCCATTTTGCCATGTCAAGCTATGGAAGATTGCCAATTGGGTGGGTATCATGTTCCAAAAGGCACCCGTTTACTTGTGAACATATGGAAGCTACATAGAGACCCTAATGTGTGGTCAAACCTTAATGAGTTTCGACCTAAGAGATTTCTCACAACTCATGCTGATGTAGACTTTAAAGCCCAGCAATACGAGTACATCCCGTTTAGTGTCGGTAGACAGCCATGCCTTGGTATCACCTTGGCCACACATGTCTTCCACTTGGCCCTTGCTCGTGTTCTTCATGGGTTCGATGTGATGAGCCCTTTGCATGCACCGGTGGACATGACTGAAGGTGTAAGCATCACCTTACACAAAGCAAGGCCTCTTCAAGTTCTTCTAACCCCACGTCTCCCTTCTAAGTTTTACAAAGATTAGACTTAGATAGATGTATAAATAGAACGGAGTCAAAAACTGTAGTTCTTTTTGGGACTTTTTTTTTTTATTTGTTATTTGAAGAGATTTTTTTCGTTTTGGTTGTTTGGCTAACTAGCTGATTAAGTGGTTAAAATTTGGGGCTACTAAATCAATTTGAAAGTAACCCCTACTACCTCTAAATGAATTTGAATGCATTACTTAATATCTATTGTAAAATGTTTCAAATATTATAACTTTTCTCAAAATCAAAGTAAATTTGCATGTTATTCAATGTGTATTATTTTTAGTGAAAAAAATCTACACACTGTCTGTGTGCGAATTCCTTAGCATGCCCTTTGACAAAAGGTGTGGGACCTATAATTCTCTCTCCTAAAAAAAAAAAAAAAAAACTCTATTTATCATTTGAAATGGGACTTTCCTATATATATATATATATATATATGCCTTAATTAATACCCAAGCGTCGTGGGAAACCCTTTCTATATTCTAAAGGGATTTTCATAGTGACACTCCTTAGGATGACAAATAGTTTGTAACTTTGTTTTTTGCACTTTTAGTGTAACATATTTTTTCAATGATAATAAATCCTTTCATTTCACATGTACTTTTTCTTTTGTTAACCAAGGTGTCCGGGCCAACTTATGTACACCTCGACTAATTCTCGGGGAGACTAACATAGCAACCCACCACCATGATCTCCAATTTCACATGCACACTTGAAAATTGTGCAATATAATTACACTTTTTATTTTTGGTATAAGAAAATGAGAATTTTTTACAATGACATAATGAAAATTATTCCCTTTTCTTTTTTTTGTTTCCAATGAGAGTAAATCCTATCATTTCATATGTGCAATAAAATAACAATTTTTATAATGACAGTGAGAACTCACATCCAAATTATTTTGAAAATATTTTTTTACTCCTAACTTAAAGAGCTTTTGGGGGTAAGTGGGACAATCAAAAGAAGGTTTAAAGATTTAATTATGCTGCATCTAGAAATTGCATCTAGGCAGTCTTAGTATTCTACACAGAAGAAAAACACGAGAGAGTGAGTATCGAGCTGATCTGGCAAAAGACTCTTTGATGCCTTAGTCAGATTCTTCACAAACAAATAGTTCTAGAAAGAATGGAAAAAGATCGGTCCCCTGGAAAGGGGGTCACTAGGGTTTTTATAGTTGAAGATGGTGGCCATCGGCTAAGAGTCTCGTTTGGTAGCTTTCTGTTGAAGGTAGGAGTCTGAATATAGTAAGAGTTGTAGTAGGAGAGTGACTATGGAGGATGTTGCTGTAATGTGAGCTCCTCGTGTTGGCCATATCCTGGAGAATATGACTAGATTCCCTTCCTTCAAGGGGAGATTCGATGTTCTAGTGAGAGTCCCACTAGGATTTGTTCTATAACTTATGTCCTGTGAGTTAGATTTGGCCAGTCCCTTTTTGGGACATATCTTGGCGGTGGTCTATCAAGGTCTTGGGCCGAGCAGCCAAGGATAAATGGTATGATTGTTGAGCTACTTGCCATGAGTGACAGATTGTGCGTCTGTTGTCCGATGAGTAGTGATGAGCACATTTATGTATGAAATCTAAGTAGTAAAGCATGCATTTTTACAAATTTAGAATGGAACTACTTTGGGTTTTACTTTCTTTTTGTAGGTTTTGTATTTTAAAGGCCTTAAACATTATCGGGCGTCATATCTCTCTAACAACAACTACCTAGTGTAGTTGGTGAGCTATGGTGTACGAAATTCCCTTGCTTACTAGGAGGTCTCAAGTTCGAGTCTCATGGTTGTCCAAGGAAAAGAAAAAAAATCGGCCATTTTGGTCTCAAAAGATCTCACCTACCAATTGTGGTTTTCCCCCTTTTAGGAAAGAGAAATTTGTTACTCTACCCCCCCCCATTCCCTATAAATACAACTCATGTAAGAGGAGGGGAGACACTTCATTCTTTTTCTAGGGTTTTTTTTAGTCGCTCTCTCCCTCCCTCTCTCACTCTCTTTAGTTTTAGTTCTTCTTTATTTTTTCTTTAATCACTTTTGTAATGGCTTTTTATTTCAATTAATACAAGTACTCTTTTATTTTTATTCAGCCTTTTATGTTTATGATTTATGCAATTGAGTTGTAATTTTTAAAGTTATAGTTCTAGGCTTAGATCTAGGTGACAAGATCACGAGCCGTGGAGCATTTTTTTTTAAGTTCATTTTTTTTTTCAAGATTTGTTTCTCCAGGCCTAGAAATTTCAGATTTGATTAATTCCAGATCTGGTTTTTAGGGTTAGCAGTATCTTAAATCACCCAAACTTTCAAGTTCAAGCATTGATTCAGGTAGGTAGGCTTCTTCAATAGTCTTCTTTCGCCCCTCTCATTCCTTCTTCTGACTACCATTTATTTCTTAATTTAGGATTTTAATTTCAGTCATTACATTATTGTTTCCCCTTTCCCCTAAGGTTCATGGCTAGTGTATGTGTTGGCTTTACCCCTCCTAGCCATAGAACCATCATTTTATTGTTTTTATTTTAATTTCCTCCCTTTCCCTAAAGCCAAGTAGAGTAACCCTTGTAAGAGTGACTCTCTGGTCAAGTAGGGAAGCTCATATTATGATGCATCCCTCAGGCTAAGTAGAAAAACCTACTTGTGAGTCTCTCTCTAACTTTATCCCCTTTCTTTTACTTTATTTTTATTTCAGCATTTTTTCATTCATTGTTTTATAATTGTATGGGGTGTTTATTTTCAGTTATTTGTTTATTTAATTTTAATTATTTGGCTTGCATATTTAAATTCTTAAATGATGAGTGATTAGGACGTTATTTTAGATATATATGTTTAGGACGGTAGTTAGAATTAGATCACAACCATTATTAATCGGTTCACTTTCGCATTATTAAAAGAAACAAAAAAATAAAGTGGCTACTCTCCATGTGTTCGACCTGTAGCTACACTGATCCGTATGCTTGCAGTTACATTTTAAATCCTAACAAGTAGAGTTCTTGGGAATTTGTCATTCAGTCAAAGGCCGTGCAGTTAGGCCGGTTCAATGATTCGGGAAGCCATATGAGTAACCCACACGTGATGCCCCTTTTACCTTGGAACTGGCCCAACCTTTCGGCTATCCCCACAACGAGACGTCTTTTGTCTTGGGTGCCTACCCCAAGTTGGGTGAACCATGGACGACCTCATTGGGCCTGAGCCGTTCAGCGATACACACATCACTCGGTAGGTGTCATGTTATTGCTAATCGCATTTTTTTGAGACAAATCTACGCCGAGATGCCATTTAGATGGTCCCTAATTTAAAGGAAAAAAATGATCCATTAATATATTTTTATTACCAATTTTATAATAGATCTCTTTGAGAGAGATGCCAATTCACACAACAAATTTAATAAATTTGAATGAAACTCTTACAGAAAAAACTTTTAAAGGACCAAAACCTATCTGCTTCGTCAAATTTGCCTGAAGAAAATACCAATAGTGGTATTAATGTAAATTTCCATTAAGTTACTGGAATGACATTTATTATGAGTGTAGTTGACATAACTAATTATGAAATAATAACAAAAAAAAAAAAAACTATTCATGAAATTTAACATGTGACAAATCCACATCATATTCCTTCTATCCAATGGCTGAATTGTCGAATCATTATTCCATGAATATCAAAAATCATTAAGAAAACTATTCCTAGATAAGGGTGTCCATCGGTGAAATTCGGTGATGGAAGTTCATTAGTATATATTTATAGTAATGAAAGAATAGTGAGACAATCTAAACAAATAGGGAAAGAATATAATGGAAGATTGTACATGATAGTTCCTAAACCAAAGTTTAGGGCATGCCCATGGGACTTCTTTCATTTTTTTTTTATTTTTTATTTTTTTTTTTTTCTATCAATGAAAATTTTGTATTTATGAAGTTTGAACAATCGGTTCTAAGAATGATTAAGTGGTTGGCCAGTAGAGCTAGCTAGGTTGGAGAAGAATCGATTGTATGAATGATAGTTTCTAAGGATGTGATGAACAATATTCTTCTTTCATTGCTACTTGGCGTAGAAAAGGTATATCTTTGCGCAAAGGACATTTTCTTCTTTGTCCTCTCCTCTGCAAAGGCTAAGGGAGAGACTGCATAAGTTTGATTTTTTTCGTTTCATTTGCACCACGATTATGTCCTTATAGGATTAGCTGAAAATTGACTTCGAAGGTAAATCTACTATAAGATACCCCGAAGTTTGAGATGTATAAGATAAACTCTAAGTACACTATACTAGAACACTTTGGTGTGGTCAAAGACATGATTCAGAAGCTAAAATATGTTGAGACAATTTTTACCGACAAACAATAGATTCAAGTTGTCATCAAGACATTACTCGATTACTGGAACCCTATAAAACTCGTTCTCACACACAATGATGACAAAAAAAAAAAAAAAAAAAAAAAAGGAAATCCCCATACAAAAGGATCAGGTTGTCCACCAACCTAGAGATAGAAAACGCGGTACACTTTTCCACGGTTAATTGTCAAAAGTCTCTAATACTAGTCCACCTTTGAACCTCAACCTCCTTTCCTATTTACAAAGGAAAAAATGATCCCAAGAAACAAAAGTTTTGTCGACCAGAGATTTGGGAATTTGCAGAAACTTGAATTCCGACTTTGAGAAATGAATTAATAGTAGCAGCCGCCAGGCCAGGAGAAGTAATTAAGAATATTAGGGTAAATTATGAAATTTGGATACAAAGATACTTTCTCTCTCCCTTGTACTGGTTAAAGATTAGATCAGGAAGGAATACTCTCGTTTCAAAGTCAAACTTTGAGTAGAAACCATGAGGCAGCACCAGTGTGGAAGATCTTTTCTGCAAAGACTTCAACAAACTCCATCTTTTAAATACCCCCCCCCCTCTTTGCTTCTTCATTCACCTATGGAAGATCTTCTTATACCCATTGTTGTCCTCATCTTCCTCTACCATCTATGGAGAGGAACAAGGTCCTTGATCACCCACCACAAACCCCAAGCCCCTCAACCATTTGGTGCCTTACCCATAATTGGCCACCTCCATCTACTAAGGGGTCAAGTTCCCTTAGCCCGAACACTCGGCGCCATCGCCGACAAGTATGGCCCGGCGGTGACACTTCGTCTCGGCGTTCATAAAGCCCTCCTCATCAGTGGACGTGAGTTAATCAAAGAGTGTTTCACCACTCAAGACAAGGTCTTAGCTACAAGACCAGCAGTGGCTGCTGGGAAGTACCTGGGCTACAACTATGCCGTCTTTGGGTTTGCTCCCCAAGGACCTTACTGGCGTGAGATTAAGAAGATAAGCTCTCTTGAGCTTCTCTCCAAAACAAGGCTTGACATGCTGAAGCACGTAAGAACCAAAGAAGTAGACACATGCATCAAAGAGTTGTATTCTCATTGGTTCAAGAATAACAAAGGTGCAGGTCCAGTGATTGTTGAGATGAATAAATGGTTTCGTAGCCTTACTTTTAATATCATCACTAAGCTTATTTCTGGGAAACGCTATTTCGGTACTGTTGATGCTGCTGGAGCTGATGATGAGGGTAGAAGATTCGAGAGAGGTCTAGAAGAACTGGCACGGTTAACCGTGATCTTTGTTGTATCAGATGCACTGCCATATCTAGAATGGATGGACTTGCAGGGACACCTGAGAGCCATGAAATGTGTTGCTAAGGAAATGGATTGTTTAATTGGGAATTGGTTGGAAGATCACAAGAAGAAGAAAGTAGCAGGAGGTGATCATGAACAGGACTTCATCGACGTGATGCTGTCAACATTTCCAGTGGACAAGTTGATATATGGTTATGATCGTGATACTGTCATCAAGGCAACAGTACTGGTATGTCTCTTATTATTAATTATAAACTTTACGTTGTAGTGTTTGTCTCATTCTACTGTGCAGATAAGCTTATCTTAATTGCACCGTCCACTCGCTTGGCCTCGTTTGAAACGCACCAAAACCTGGTATTTGCAATAAATGGGCACCTTATCCTACCGACCAAGCCCAACAAA
>NW_024868699.1:2723-8964 GCF_013358625.1 Macadamia integrifolia | reverse complement strand
AGGTGAAAATCCACTAAAGATTTAGGAGTATGTGCACTGGCTAGTTCTGGCACATGCTAGATTGAGCCAAACTAGGGACCTCATTGGATGGTTTTCCATTGGTCCAGTGCTTTGAGACTAGCTCTTGAGCCATCATTGTTGTAGCAACTTATTTTCCATGGAAGCCGGCTCGAGATATTTGATCTTAGGTCATTTTCCTATGGAATATTATTGTTTGGGTAGGACCGGATAACTACCGATATCTAAAATTATCTTTTACTAGAATGTTGTTAAATTGTTAAATATATAGAAATATCCTAAACTATCGGATCGGGTATTACTTAGATGTGAAACTTACAGACCTCATTGGTTGTGATATTGATCTTACAGAGTGGTGAAATAATATATAGACTTGTAGAGACCTTCTATGTATTTGTCTATCTAGGACGATCGATCTACATCTTTCCCTATAGCCCTAGGGTTGTGCCTTGATCTCCTACCTTTGAGATCTAAGGGACTAGTTCCTATGGAGATTCATTGGTCTAATTCCACGATGGAGCCGGCCTGACATAAAGTGAAGATTGTGTGGAGTAGAGAGAAATTCCCTTATGGGGTATTCCAAATGTGTAACCTAGGAAACAAAAAAGGAAGATTGTTCAACCTGAGGAGTGATTAGTTGGTTCACCAAATCTAGAGCCAATGTGACACTTTCTCTACATCCGAAGGGATCCAGTGCCCTTGCTTAGACTCCTCCCGAAATTGCGTTATTGGAGCTGAGCCAGGAATGGCCGTTAGTGGACACCCTCCAATTTTCACAGGTTAAAGAGGCCCTTTTTTATGGGTATTTTTTTTTTAGAATGAGAGGCCCTCTTTGAAGATGATTCTTGGTTACATTACTAATATTGTTTATAGAGTATTTATACACTTGAGTTTACAAGAGGATTCAAGATAATTAAATCAACTTCTGTAACTGACTAACAGCACATAACAGACTAAGTGACTGAGCTAGGGATAGCTGGAGATAGATAATTGTTATTGTGAGGCGCTGTACATGGAGGTATTTCTCTAACACGCTCCCGCAAGCTCAACGGGGGTAGTAAACGGTGACCTTGTCCTTGAGAGCATTGAAACGTAGCTGAGATAAGGCCATTGTAAACACATCACCAATTTGATTAATGGTAGAAATATACCGAACTATAGGTTGCTTAATTTGAAGCAACCATATCACGGATAAAATGAAACTCTACGTCAATGTGTTTCGTCCTAACATGAAACATTGGGTTTGCTGTAAAGTAAGTGACTCCAATGTTGTCACACCAAACCAGAGGGGTTGTATGTAGAAATATCTCAAGCTCCTGAAGTAAACTATGTAACCATACTATTTCAGTTGCGGCATATGCAGCAGCCCTGTATTCAGCCTGAGTAGATGACCAAGAAACCGTACGCTGCTTGTGATATGACCATGAGATTAAGTGTTCAGCAAGAAATACACAATAACCACAAGAAGATTTTAGATCTATCAGGCAAACAACCCAATCGGCATCCGAGAAGGCAATTAATGAAACCGATGATAGCCGTTGATGGAACAGACCCTCAAAAAGAGTATTTTTAATATATCTAAGTATTCTCTTAACAACTGATTAGTGCTGATCTGTTGGACAATGCATAAATTGAGCTACACAACCCACTGCATAAATGTGATCAGGGCGAGTTATGGTCAAATGTTGAAGTGCTCCCACAATCCGAAGATATTCGGTTCCATCTAGTAGAGGAGAACCAGAAGTCAACATAAGAGGAGAGCCTACATCCAATTGGTGATGAAATGGGTTTTGCACCTATTATGTTTGAGCTTTGAAGAAGACTTGTGGCATACTTGCGTTGGCTAAGGAAGAGCCCATCAACAGACCGTGAAACCTTAAGGCCTAGAAAATAATGAAGATCCCCAAGCACTTTGAGAGAAAACACTTTGGAAAGCTCACAGACTATGGAAATAATGGTTGTTGGATTGTTCCCTGTCAATAATAGGTCATCCACATAAATGAGAAAGAAGAGTACAACACCATCCTTTCGATAAATAGACAGGGAAGTATTTGTCTCGGACGCATGGAAACCATAAGAGCGTAGAAACCCATTGCGGCGATTGAACCAGGCCCGCGGGGCCTGTTTGAGCCCACAAAATGATTTTTGAAGCCGACACACTTAGTCTGGATAAGTATTATCAACAAAACTAGGTGTTGTTCCATAAATATCATTTCTTGGAGATCACTATGTAAGAAGGCATTTTGGACATCAAATTGTTTGAGAGGTCAACTGTAAGTGAAAGCAAGTGATAGTATAACACGAATGGTTGTTTCCTTGATGTCCGAATTGAAGGTATCGGTATAATCAACCCCAAGATGTTGATGAAATCCCTTTGCTACAAGTTGCGCTTTGTGGTGCTAAATTGTACATCAGCATGTCACTTGATCCGAAAGATCCACTTATAGCCAATTGAATTTTGATTAGAAGAGGGAGAACCAATTCCCAAGTTTCATTCCTTAAGAGCGCATCAAATTCTGCAATCATGGCACTACGCCAATGAACTAATCTCATGGCCTGTGTATAACAGGTTGGTTCAAGTGATTCAGAGATGGAATATTTGGTGGCAGTGAGGTTAAGGCATGGTGGTGGAGGTTTAAGTGAGCCAGTGCGGGATCCTGTGGTCATTGGATGATATGAGGTGCTGGGGCTGACGTTGTTGAGGAGGGCTGAAGTGGTTGATGTGTATCAATGGAGAGAATGGGAGAAGGTATGGGATCAGCAGTGGTAACTGGAGCAACATTTGTAATAGTAGTGGGCTGGGCTCAATCATTTAGAAATTGATTTAGGGTTGGAGGAGCAGACTCTGTGGGTTGAACTGGAGCAGCATTTGTAATAGCAGGGAGCTGCACTATGTTCTGTGAAGAAGGCTGAGCTAGTGGAAAAGATGAAGTTCCAGGGCACGGTAGAAGAAAATGTTCAGAAACCTCACTCTGTATTGGTTTTGATGATAACAAAGAAGTGACTTTCTAATGGCTATCTACCTTGTGTCATGTGAAGGACCTGTGCTATGATGCTTCACCTCAAGACAAGAACATGCCAAGACGCTTGACCTCGATCAAGACAAGAACATGAAGTCAATACATTTTAACAAGAATCAAGCAAGCATGAAGTCTGTGGAAGAAGTAGCTGAAGAAAGACGTGGATACAAGAAGAGAAATAGTTATAGTTTAGGTTGTAATAGCACACACTGCATGCACCAAACTCATGCATACATGTGTTAGAATGACCCTAGGAGCAACCTAAGTCAAATGGACTCATGTGAGTAACTGCCAGGCAGATAAATGTAAAACATAGGCCATTCGGAAACTATTGTCAGGATCCGATAATTACTGGTTGGGCTCTGTGAACAGAAGACTTGTTAGACTTGGCCAACAGAGGCCATCTAGTAATTACCGGATTATACTGGTAACTACCAAATGCCTTCCGAAAATTCAATCAGGCTAACCGGATTGCTTTCAGATGAAAAGAACTCATTAGAGAATGACCAACAGAGGCCATCCGGTAACTACCAGATTGTAACGGTAACTACTGGATGACTTCAGACCAGCCCAACGGCTAGTTTGTCAAACTCCAACGAATCTATTTGTCCAATGGTCATCTGATCCGGTAATTATCGGATCCTACCGGTAGAGGAAAATTTACCCATTAAAGGTAATTTTCTTCCTAAAATTGGTGATTCTCTTATCCAATTTGAGACCAACCTCCTCGAATATAAATACCTCACTCATGGCTTTATTAATTAACAATTAAGTGAGCATTAACAATCATTATCAAAGCCATTCAGTGAGATACAAACCTTACTCAACTAAGTTCCAACTTTGTTGTCAAACCCAAACTCCAAGGAACTTAAGTATTGTGTGGAAGTCTCCATCAATCTTTTTATATAAAGGGAAATTGCTAAGGCACCCTCATCTCATTTCATATTGCATATTTCACTTGCACCACACCAGAGGTAATCCTTATTTATTCCACTACTTTATTTTTTTGTTTTATTTTAAATTAAAAACCTAGATTGTACTTAGGCTTGTGTAAAGATCCTCTTATCCTTAAAAGAGTGTAATGTGTCTCTTTACCTTAAAGGAGATTGTAAAGGTGCCTCTCTACTTGTAAAGGGGATTGTACGGATTCTCTTATCCTTAAAAGATTGTGTAAAGGTTTTCTTCCCTACCTATTATACTGAAAGGGAGAACTAATGGAATACCTTACGAGAGGATCTTGTTGGGAGTGGACTAGACTCGGGTTGAGTCGAACCACTACAAATCTTGGGTGTTGTGTGATTGTAATTCTCTTACTCATTCCATAAGTTTTAATTTATAATCACATTTGGGGAACCTTTAATTGAAAAGATTTAATATTCACAAGTATAACCTATTCACCCCCTCTAGGTTATTTCAGAATAGGAGGTGGGTGATGAAGTCAATCAATTAAATTTGTGTCAATAGAAGTAACTGGAGATATGGAAGAAGAAAAAGGAAACACCAAATCATAGAAAACAACATGTCAAGAAATGTATAAGTGATTAGTGGATGGATCCAGGCAGTTATAGCCCATTGTGAGTAAGGGAATTTCCCAGAAATATGCATGGCGAAGACCGTAGTTCTAACTTGTTCTTTGTGTCTGGGCTTAGCTATGAAAAACACAAGGACCCGAAGGTGCACAAGAAAGAGTGTTAGGTAAAGTATGGAACAAATGTTGAAATGGAATTTCATAATTAATAATAGAGGAGGGAAGTTGATTAAGTAAGTAGACAGCAGCAAGAAAAGCATAGGACTAGTAGGATAAGGGAAGATGGGCATGAAATAGCAAAGCTAAACCTGATTCAACAACGTGGTGGTGCTTGCGCTCAACAACACCATTTTTTTCTCATTAGTTTGGAGGCTTTTAATTTTGAAGAAAAGTATTTTTCAACCAATAATTTGATTTAAAGGAAAATGGATAACATATCAGATTTATACAGCATTGTAAACAACAAACAATATTTACTATAATCATCTACAAATAGTACATAGTAACGATAATTGTCCACAGAAGCAACCGAGGTAGGGCCTCAAATATCACAATGAAGAAGCTCTAATGGAGTTAAACATGTTGAAGGGGAAATTTCAAATGGAAGTTAATGAATTTTGGAACTTTGACAAGCACCACAAGTGACTTGTGTACCTGAAGATGTATGTAGAATGAATCGATGAAGGAGGTGTTTAACAGGCTTGTAGGATGGGTGACCAGGATGGTAGTGCCATGTTGTCGATGGTGCACGAACAATAGAGGAGGAGGAGGAATTGGAGCACCGAGGGCAGTTGGTAGAGATTGTCTTTACTCTAGCCACAATAGAAGATCCACTGTGTCTGGCAATCCTTTATCAAGAAATAGGAAGTGTAAAACTCAAAGAAGACATTGTTATCCATCATGAATTTACTAATAGACAAAATATTTCTGTGGATTTGAGGAACATATAGAATATTTGAAAGCTGAAAAATATTTTTCGAACAAGTAGCAATGCAAGAACCAACATTGGAGATAGGCAAACCTTGACCATTCCCAACAATTATTTGGTTAGGTGCAGAATAGGGAGAGCCTATAATTAAGTTGATGATATATGTAGTAAGGTGATTGTTACTTCCATTGTCTAAAAGCCAAGAAGATGAATCAAGATTAATTAGAGCACTGAAGTTGTTGCCAAGAAAGGCATTTGAATTATTGAGGGAAATGAGAGGCTTGATGGCCTTCTTGACTGCAAATCTGACAGAGCAAGCAAGACGATTCCTGCATATGTGAGGAACCTTTGTGAGATCCCCTGTATGAGCCCTGATTCGAATACTAATCTTGCTGTGAGTAATAATCCAACTGATTTTCATTGTTTTGAGAGTGCTGATTGTAACCTCTGTGGTGAATACAATCGTGAGATCTATAACCACTAGATCTGTAGCCACAATTGCCCTAAGTTGAAGATCTGGAATTATCGTAGAGTGTGAAGTAGCTGGATTGATGATTTGAGAGGAAGTCACGTTTGTTGTTTGAATTCTGGCAGTGAGATCATCAGAGGTTTTTAAGAAGCTTTCCTGAATCAGTAGACGACCAGATAGCTCAAGAAATGATATTAGAGTGAATCGTAGACAAATGGATGTGGAGAAGTCTTCATCATTTATTCGTTGATCGATTGCAGCTAGGGTATCAAAAAATT
>NW_024868699.1:0-2703 GCF_013358625.1 Macadamia integrifolia | reverse complement strand
ATATATATATATATATATATATATATTTAGGTGATTCCTTGTGTTTTTTTTAAGTGAAATGATTATTCTTATTAATATATCTAATCTTTCTCTTAAGTTTCATAGTAGGCAAAACAGTTTGTGTGATTTGGCATGATGATGAGAAAGCCAACCTGACTGATCAAGCTTCCATCATTAAGTTCAAGATTAGATATAGAGAGTTCGAAATCAACACAATAAATAACTTCATTAGTTTTATCTAACTGTGAGTCAAGAACTTCAATGATTACATCAACAATAATAAAGACTTCATTTGGCTCAAGAGCAACAACGGCGTCTCCTTCATGATAGGTAAGGGTGCATTTGGACTTTCATTCATATACATTTCTTTTAGTATACCGGCCTCGGGTGGCCACTCAGCTGAAATTGGGTTTTATGACTTGGAACATGTTAACATTTTCTTTGGAAAATGAGTTGTCAAAATACACATTTTTATTCTTATTCTTCTTCTTCTTCTTCTTCTTCTTCTTATTATTATTATTATTATCATCATCATCATCATCATCATTTTTTGCTTAATATCAGCAAAGAATATATTGGATAAAGAATGAAATAGATACAAGAGAATTTAAAAAGGCAAACACAAACTCAAATTCTACTCTACTTTCAACATTACCATCAGCAGATAGAGGGAATCGAGACAGACTTCACACAAAATAACTTAATCTAAAGATCAGTAAAATCTTAACCTTGGCTTTCTCGCTGCATCCCATTCTATATCATTGATTGTGAGTCATGGGGTCTATCCTACTCAGAAGAGTGTCGTGTAGCTGCCACGTGCTTTGTTAAACCATCTGCAACAATATTAACTACCCAAAACCAGTGATGGATACTCCAATTAATCTTATCCAACAACTCATATAAAATAGCCAAAGCTGCTTGAAATGCCAAGGAATAGCTCTTGTTAGAACACACCTGAGAGTCACATTCCAAATCAATCCAAGTTAATTCTAATAACTTGGCCACTCTAATTGCTTTAAAAAAGGCTCTAAACTCCACTCCGATATTAGAGGAAACATTCTGAAATGAGGAAAAGCAAAACAAAGCAGATAGCACGTGATTTCTCATTATTCCTCCGATTCTAGTATTTCCTGGGTTGCCTAATGAGCATCCATCTATATTGATTTTATAACAGCCCATAGGAGATGGTTCCCAAAAAGTTCTTTAACTGATTTCGGCTTTGGTTATGCCCTCACCAGCTGAAGAGTCGCAGGCAATAGCAAATCTTCAAGGATTTGGTAATCACCGGGGAAATAACGGAGTGATTCTTAAGCTCAATGACTACCGCCTTCACCACGAGATTCGATGTCCTACCACAGTTTTCATATCCTCTTTGATTCCTTTCTAGCCAAATCAGGTGAAGTCCATATATTATTGTGACCGACCAAATTTTCTTACATGGAGAAGAAGCTCACGCCTTCCTTTTCCACCAGGAGAAAAGTTCTGAAAAACTAGACCATCTCAGATCAAACAAAATAAGGATCTCCTTCCACACCATCTCCGAGAACCGATATTAAAGAAATATGTGATTTATAGACTCAGATTCACTTGGCATGAAGAGCATCTAGAAACCAAAGGCACAACACATGATCCGACCTTCTCATCCGTTGGAATTTTTCCATGAGCCACCCACCATCTTAACAATAAAGCGCAAGGAGAAATTCCTTTAGCCCAAACTACTGTATACCAAGGAACCTCCAATGATTTGGAGCGCATATCTTCCCAGGCCGATCAGATAGTACTCATTCTCCTCTACTTCCAATCATCAGTTGTGATATTCTTGCTTCTTAGTCACACTCAAATAAGTGAAAACTCTTGCCAAGCTATCTGAACCCATCACATTCATTATCTCACAAGAGAAGCATTCGGTTGCTTGAACCGGCTTGCCGAAAGAGTTGCAATCTATCTGAGAGATTAAGGGAGCATTCGGCCACTTGACTAGCTTACAAGCAGCAACCAGCTGCTTGAATGGATCACCTGTAGCAACAGGTTGCTTGATCGGCTCCCTAGTGCCAACCGCCTGAATCGATACAGATCCATACCATTACTTAGAACCATCCTAGAAGCAAGGGCTCGGAAAGGTATGGTAGCAATGGAAATATCAAGCGACTTGCCAGTTGGGCATAAACTTGCAAATTTTATAACCGTCGGGAAACTTTTTCGGGTATAGTTTTGAGCCCTTCATTCTCC
Source organism: Macadamia integrifolia (assembly GCF_013358625.1). Lineage (NCBI taxonomy): Eukaryota > Viridiplantae > Streptophyta > Magnoliopsida > Proteales > Proteaceae > Macadamia > Macadamia integrifolia. Next base: position 474 of record NW_024868699.1, on the reverse strand, counting down.
TCTATATATGGGAAGACAAAGGAGGTTTCAAACAAGACTTGACCACATACTTGCATGTGATTTATTCCACTGTTCAATGATCCCTTTCCAATTGGTAGGAACCAAGCCTTACACTGCCCAATCACAACCCCTTCGAATTGGGCACTCAGGTCATACAGACCACGGATTTCCTTCACATAATAGGCGAAAACATCCACTCACAAGTACACACAGTACCAAGCAAACTACACAAACTTACACAGAAAAATGGCTTCTTCCTTCAAGCCTGAAAACTGTACCAATAAGCTTTAACTGATTCTTACAAGATCTTATTTTTTGTACTGTTTATAGGTCATGATGCAATCTCCAAGTTATTGATGCAAGTTCCAATGTAGAAGACTCTAGAAGAAGGATTCTTGTGAAGGAAAATTTGGAACTTCACTTTCCACCAAAAGGGGTGTGATTTTAGTGGGGGGGGGGGGGTAAGGTGAAAAT
>NW_024868698.1:15000-70688 GCF_013358625.1 Macadamia integrifolia | reverse complement strand
TTTGAACTTTTCTTCACTACATATGATGCACATTTTAGCTTTTAAGGAATATGCAACATGTTGCACATTTTAGCTTTCATCTCATTAGAGTTTTGATAGGATAAATCTTTTATGTTTACCTAACCTCAAATCCTATTATAGATTCTATAGGGTTCGTTCTTATAAGCTATGTGTGGTTAGAGCATTGCGCTCTGATACCATCGTTGTCACACCCTGTTCCCATAGAACTGGACTGGTGAGAAAATTACCTCTGGGTAACCCAAGACTCACCAGGATCATCTGATGCAATAAACCACAATACAACATTTAACACAAGATGTGGAAACATAATTAAATAATTCGACGAAAGATTCATCACATATAACTATAAATTCCCCACTTACTCTTGATACCCAAATTGTTATACATAGTATATATACATGTAGGCCCGCATGCATGATAATTACACAAGAAATAACAATTTAAATATCTAGCACAAAAAAGGGAATACATCAAAAGCATAAAAAAAAAGGTTATGTTCAGTAATCGCTATTGTTGCCCTGCAACGCAATGCACACACGTGCAGTCGGCACCGTACCCAAAACCCTTTGAAACCTATCAGTCCCCTAGCAGGAACTCGTCAGTAGGTCTCGGCTCTTGCTCTTCTACAGGGAAACCTATAAAATCGTCTAAAAAGGTGTGTACAAAATGGGTGAGCTCACTAGCTCAATAAATGGAAAGAAAGACTCAAACAAGCAACCGCATTTCAAATGAATTATATATGCATGCAATTCATTTTAGGCCTATTCACCTAAGCAACAATGCTAAGTCATAGATTACGTGCTACTCATAACCACAGTGCATGTATGCCCCGGGTACTAATCATGTTCTCCATCCCGTAACACACCCATAGGGTTGTCAGAGAGGGCCGGCTGTGAGTACTCAAAAAAGTAAATCATGGCCGAACCATAGCAGAAAATAAATGCAGTACGCTCGGCCCTCTGAATATATCACCAAGGTTTCCAACAGTCTTAATGATCTGCCAAGCATACTTCTAACCACCACGGCGGTCCGCGACCGACGCTTCCCCCAGTGATAACCCAACATCTAAACCCTATTGAGAAGGGTCGTAGCATGAGGGAAAGCCAACCTAAACCCCAGTGCTTCCGTGTCCCATTCCATAAGCCGACTATAGCATCTAATCTAGCAATTCATCACGTATCCAATGATTGAAATAATCCATGCTCATAATTCAAAGCAAATAACAAGTATTTTGGAAATTTAAAGATACAACATAATGATTCTTAAATGCATCCTGCAGTAGACAAGACATCTGCATGAAGATGACATTCATAGATGGCAAGATGATATATAAAATGATATGATGCAATAAACACTCTAAAATAAAATCAACGACCTCTCCCCACTTATTCACTTGCAAGAATGTGCACACACGGTATGAGTGAGATCCGACGTACGAAGACGAGGGTCACGAAACCTAACATAGAAAGAAAGCTTAGAATACGTCCGTTATGGGACCATAAAAACTATAAAAGACATAGTCACAATGCGTTTAATAACACAAAGGAGGGTGTCGATGAGTTTGAGCTCGAACGGAGCTTATTGAACCACAGGTGGGTCATACAGGTGGGTAGGAGGACCCACCTGTGCAAGCTGCCCTTGTAGAAAACACCTGGACCACACCAGTGGGTGCTACTGATGGGTCTAGGTACTCGTCAATCCTACTTGCCAGTAGGACCCCAGGGCCCAGCCAAGATCGGGGGGTACCTAAACCCATCGGTCCTACCCGCTGGTAGGCTCTGAAGCCCAGGAAAGACTGGGGGGGTCACACTGGTGGGTATGGTTACCCACCGATGCTACCCACCAGTGTCTAGCGGGTTCTGCTATCCTACTTCCCTTCTTCACCCTACCTTTTGGGAACCCAACGGAGTTGTCTCCTTTGTATTTTTCACATATTTAAGACTTCATCCACATGAATACAACATAGATCTAAGCTCAAATCAAGATTTTAGGAACAAATCATACCTTTAAGCTCAAAAAAACCTAAAACCTATGATCCTTCCCTCAACTCAAAATATCACTACATGCTTTCAGATCTTGGTTGCTACACCTTTAAAACCTTCAAAGAAATCACATAGAGTCTCTCTTAACTCCTTGATTTGACCACATAATAGGGTTTCACCAGATTCAAAGGATTATGAAACTTACCTACCTCAAATTATAGATCTCAAGGCGCCAATCACTTTTGTGGTGGCGAAATGGTGAGGTACGGGTTTGACATTGTCACACCCCATTTCCAGTAGACCCAACGTATCATTAAGAATACTGGCGGTGTGAGTAAGACACGTACCTATCTTACAAACCTACTAGGATCTCTGATAGCAGTACCTTAACATTTCACAATCTCACATCACAAACTAACCAAAAGGAGCAGAATCAAAATATAATAGCGGAATGATCATAAATAAAGGGGGAAATTATCTAATGATAAAATATTATCCATAATCGAGTTATGCTGTTACAATCATCTATGACTTATAACTATTAAGTTTAACAGTATACCATCTACAAGCTCGGATCAAAATCGCCAAAAATACGTTGAACACCTCATGGTGCTGCGTATGCAAAAAAATCACAAGCACAGTCCTGGCCATGCTCCTCCGCTTCTGGCATCCACCAGTTGCTTACTCCATGCTTAGCCCCGGAGGAAAAGAGTCACTAGCCATAGGCACGACGGTACCTGCATCATCATCTAAAAACTGTGTATATGTGAGTGAGCTTTTCAACTGCTCAGTGAGGGGTGGGGTCAAGCACATCCAAACAACAGTCGCAGTAATAATATATGATGCATGATAGCGGAAATTAAACACATAGTCCATGATAGTCGTGATGTAATTCATTTATTTTATTATCCACCTAACAATACAGACTAAGTCTGGTAAATGCTACTACAACTCATTAGGTTGTATCCCTCGTCTCGGAACTGCCATCGACTACGTAGGGATACAAACCCTAGCCATGAATAAAAGCCTGTCGATCCTCGTATATGTCCATGGGTCACCCAACAAACCCCTGATAACCCCCTCCTGGCAGTCACGGCACTGGTACATCATTGGCCACGCCAGACAGGTTTTCACCTTTGGGAATAATCACATCGTACCACGGGTGTGGCATTCCGGAAAGACACATTGAACACCACAATGGGTTATCCAACACCTTACCCCTGTTGGCAAGGGTTCGTAGCATAGGGAGTGATACCTAACCACATACATGCTACATGCTTTCATAATGATACAGTTAGTATGAATTACACGATACTGGTAACACATCGGCCACAAAGTGTAATCTATCTCCAAATATATTCACGGATACACGATATTGATAATACATCGGCCACATAGAGAAACCCAAGACCTTTTCTCTAATCTAGCATGCATATCACAGTTGAGTATGGACTATGCAACACTGGTACCAATCGTCGACCATGAAGCTTATTATCTATTTCCAAATGTAGTCCTGGAGCACACGATACCGATAACACATCGGCCACAAAGTGTAATCCGCGACTACAACTAAGTCTAATGCACATGATCAATGCATGACTGCAACAAGCATAGGGCAATCATGGCACTGGTACCACCTCGGCCACATCGGATTCCATCTCATACATATAACAAACACACGACGATCACGGTACCGGTACCGGTACCACCTCGGCCACACCGGATCCTGTCATACATATCAATAAACATTTCATATCAATTCCATAAGAATGTAACATATGATAATCATCATCATCATCTGAGCAACATAATTAAACTTATTAAATCTACACATGTGATCAAATTCTAAAATAATAAACATTCCCAAAAAATAAAGCAACCGTCCCTCACCTTGTTGATCTCTGTTTGTGTTAGGGTTCAGATAAGACCATCGATCAATCCACTCAGTTTTGGTCTCAAGGCTCGTGCGGTCACTGTCCTAGACACATGGACAATCGTACATCAGTACGTGTCAGAAAGATCAGGAGAGGCTCACTTAGGTCACCCCCAAAAGGTACAAACAAGGTTTCCCAATGATAAAAACACCCACCAAAAATAGGATATTTCTATTGAAAATATCAGTGTTGTTTCCAGTGGTGGTGACAGAGAGCTCACTGAGATCTGTGGTTCATCGGAAATAACCCACTGGAAGCAGGCCCAGTGGATCTGGTGGCTTGCTTTCGGTGGCAGTATAGACTATCCACTCGAATTGGGGATTTCGGCTCAGGCCCGATTGTCAGGAATTATTCCGTGAAGGTTATAGGGAATGTTCCTAGCATCATTCTAAGCTAATAAAATCTCAATTCCACTAAGTCGTTTGGGAGATATGTCAATCAAACGATCGAAACCCTAGTTAGTTATTTGGCACTACTTGTTGCCGGAGCTCACCAGGCTTGGTTTGAGCTCGACAACAGCACCGGGAGGGTAGAATATGCATTCCATGGCCTTAACACGGTTTGTACACTAAGATTCCACCCAAACCTAGCTTAATCTAGGTCAAAATGAAGAGAGAGAGTGGTGGAAGTGAGTGCACTTACTTTCGACAATGATTCCGATGACTAGGTAGCAGCCGGCACCAAGGTAAGACTTCCTCCTCTTCTTCCTCTTCTTCTTCTTCCTTCCTTTCCTCTTTCTCTCCTCTCCTATGTTGAGCACAAAGGAAATGAGGAAATGAAATCCTCATTTCCTTCTTATATGTTAAGTTGGACCTTAGGGTCCGTTTGGTTGGACCTTATTCGGATCAACCAGGTTAATATAGCTTTCGGAGCCCGAGAACCCGACTACTTAGGTTCATGAAATGCTCATGACGCGAGGAAAGTGTGAATGATGATTTAGGATCACTCAAGACTGCCTATGTTGCGAGTGGTGGGACCCATGGGCATCGAAACCTTGACAATAGCCTATATGGCTCATCGGAAATAGCCCACCAAATTCAGGCCCAATGCTCTTGGTGGCATATATTCGGTGGTTAAGACAGCAAACTGTCTTGACTACTTGCTGTCCACCAATTGGCCTTGCATAGGTGGTTGCCCTCAGCCGTGCTCATGGTCTTTCGACTACTTCAGTACATGCAGAGATTTATGTGTGAGGAGTTGGGTTACTTACCGTCTGGGATCGAAAGGTATAAAGCCCCTCCAGTTAGATTGATATGTGATGCACGAGCACTTAGGGTCATCTCTCCCCCTTCGACAATGGACGACCTCGAGCCAAAACCTGATAGTGCTTTAGATCTCCAGTCCAAGACCTACCACAACAGTTCAAATTAGACCGAGTCAGGGCACAGTTGTAACATTCCCCCCACATTACAAGAATTTCATCCTCGAAATTGAATATACCTGGCAAATCAAACGATCCAGGATACTGCTTCATCATCTCATCTTCCCATTCCCAAGATGTTCCTGTTCGGGGTGGTTCATCTATTTCACTTTGACAAAAGAAACGGTGCGATTGCGGAGAACATGCTCCTTCAAGTCAACAATATTCTCTGGATACTCCACGTCTGCAAAATTCTCGTCCAACTCACGGGGTATGTAAGTCAAGATGTGAGTGGGTTCGGGGATGTACTTCCTCAACATGGATACATGTAAGACATCATGTGTACCCTCCAACTCTAGGGGTAAAGCTATCTAGTAAGCTACTAGTCTGATCATTTCCAGTACATCGTACAGTCCCATAAACCTCGGACTAAGTTTTCCCTTCTTACCGAACCGCTTCACCCCTTTAACTACGGAGATCCGCAAGAACAGCTTGTCTCCAACACAAACTCCAGATGTTTCCTTTGATATCTGCATAGCTTTTTTTCTTAAACTGAGCTGCCTTGATCCTTTCTCTGATCAAATTCACCTTCTCACTAGTAGCCTGTATCAAGTCTGGACCCAAAATATGTCGTTCACCAACCTCATCCCAATAGAGTGGAGTCTAGCACTTTCTACCATATTGAGCCTCGAATGGGGACATTCCAATGGTGGCCTGATAAGTGTTGTTGTAGGAGAACTCAATAAGGGAAATGTGCTCATCCCAACTATAACTCATATCCAGGGCATATGCTCAGAGTAGGTCCTCCAATGTCTGGATAGTCCTTTCCGATTGACCATTGGTCTGAGGGTGAAAGGCTATACTGAAATTCAGTTGTACTATTTATAGTTTGGGCCATAAATATCTACTAGGGTGTGTTTGGTTTTGATATTCTATGGTCTGAATCGCATTAAACAATGATACCAAGCGAAGTAGTCAGTGCTACAAGACACATATGACTTCACTACGACGGGGAACCCGAAACACACGTGATCACCCAAGTTGGGTTTGCTGGGGCCCACATTTTCCCTATAGGTGGATCACACAAGAAGGTCGCACCCACCAGTGACCACACACCTATTGGCCAAAACATGGCCAACCTTGCTAGATTTCAGTGGGAATCATTTCCCAATGCGTATTTCACTCCCGCCACTTGTCGTGAACCAAGTTCTCATCATCAAATGTGACAACATACCTTCCCTACTCGTACATAGCCTTATGATACGTGCAAGGGCATAGCTTAGGCGTGCAAACCACATTGGGCACTAGCACAAATTTGTCCTACCACCCCGCATTCGAAGTCACCCTTACTATCATACACCATAGGACACCAGCATCAACCCTTGTCGGTTTGGACCCTGCATGACCAAACCAAACCAACTGAAAAATAAACTGAGTTTAAAGAGTAGTGCACTCTAATAGTTTAGTGTTGCCTATGCCTAAACATAGGTGAGGTGTAAAAAGGTCACATTGGCTCCCGCCCCTCATGCACTAAATATCCTCCCATACACCCCTATTGGCCTCGCACAGTGGTGTTGCCTACACTAGACTGATAGGGTTCTTTCTCCCGATTAAGATTTGAGAGGAGCAATTTTCTAGTTAATTCAACTAGGAAGGAATATATAGTTAGTAGCAGAATTTCTCTTACAGGATAAGTTGTATGGGGATGACATTTGGACAAATAAATTCCACAAGTCTCCTAATCACGTGTCAGATTTCAGTAATAGAGTCCACCAACTGACAAAATGAAACATAACAAAACTCTAGACTACCAAAATGGTGTATGAATTAATGTGACAATAAATAGATATGAAAGAGAGGATAAATGATTGAATTTTTTATATATGTTTGATAAGTGGCCAATCTAGACCATTCCCTAAACATCTAACAACATACATGAATTGTCACGTCATCTCTTTATGTAGCAAAAATAAGTGCACCAACCATACATGAATCATGTGTGGCGCAACAAGAAATCTTTTTGCCTAAATATTTACTATTTATTTTTTTGAGTAAGTTTTATGTTTTTTTTTATTCTTTCACCCTTCTCTTTTTGGCGAAGGTGTTCCTCCACCCAGGGTGAAGCGAAAATCTCTTCAACTGGTGATTTGACACTTTGATTACGCTCTTAGAATAGTGATACTGATAATTGTCATTCTCTATTGTTGTAGGTTCAAAAGGCTCTGCAATCAAAAGGTCATATGACATACCTGGTGGATTAAGTGGTTCTATTTAAGAAAAACTTGGTAAATTTTTTTCTCCTTTTTTTATTTTTGGAAAGCCTTTTAATGTGGGTTGGGTTAGGGGAAGTAGGAAGCAATGTTCAACAACAGTTGAGAATTTTTTTTCCATTATGTATACCGCACAAAAATCTCACAACTCTATGCAAATGACTTATCTTTTTTGGGGTTTTTTCTTTTCTTGGTGGTACTACCACACCCACGTCTAAGGGAGCTACTCAAAATTAAGGGACGAAGGGGTGGGGGTGGGACCTATAGGGGTGAGGCGCATGCAAGTCTCAAGACACCCTGGAAACTACCTCTAGGGCACAACCAACTGCACTAGGAAGAAGTCCACTTTTGATGATACCTTTTTTTTTTTTTTTTTGATAATAACATAAAACTAGCATTAATATATATTATTTACATCACATCGACTATGTTAGTTTTACAAGCCATATTAAACATTAATTCCATAACTGGATGACTTCCTGCTTCTTTGCAGTGGAAGGATATTGTGTTTGATGGTAATGAGATTGCATAGAAAGTCGCAAAATGTAGGAGGCCAAGCATCCTTTGTAGGATATGGAATAAGATGATGTAATGCCTTATGTGTGAACGATATTTCATGTATATTAGATCCTTTGGTACTAATTGTCCTCAATCCTACAAGGATGCCTTCCGCTTCCACTACTTCGTGCTGAGTAGTTGTAGTAGTATTTGAGCCGATGAACCTAAACTGAAATATTGATATAATTTCGTATCCGATCCTGAAGCTGTGTTCAAAAATTTAGTTGCACTAGCACAAACCAAAATTGGATTAGTCCAAAAAGGTATAGGAAATCTCTTGTTCAAGTTTGCCAGGACATTTGTAGCAAATAAAGCATTAGTATTCATACAATTGGGGGAAATATTTAAATCTGCAATCCATTTATTGATGTTATGTAACACATAGTTTGGGTTTGGACTACTTTAATTTTGATACATTTGTATCATTCCTATGCTTCCATATAAAGTAGATAGTTATTGCAAAGACATTGAAAACCCAATTGAAATCTGATTTTGAAAGACTTTGTGAGAAAATAAATACTTTACCGCCTGAAAAAATGAAGTTGCATTGGTATTCTGTAACCGTAGTCCAAGTGGTCCCGCTACCCAAATATGCATTACAAACTCGCAAGTAATAAACAAGTGAAAGAAGGATTTTGTAAAGCTATTGCAAAACACACATGATTTGTCAATGTTCATCCAATGTCCAAAAATGTCCTTGACTGGTGTTCCATTATGTTTGGCTTGCCAAAGGAACATTTTAAATTTACCTGCAGCATTTTGAACTCACATTGAGCAGAAAGTGGATTGGGATTGGTGGTCCCCTTACTACCATTCTTCGATGTCTTCCAGATTTCTGAGCTGGTCCCAGCCTTATCAGGCATTGGTGAATGTTGGTGCCCAGTCCCAGGCTAATGATTGACGTGAATTGGGGGAGTTAATACCTTCGCAAAATACCTTTTTATAAATTTGTTCTTGATCTTGGAAAATAGACAAACCGATCTACTTTTCCTGAATAAAATTTTCACTCTGGCAGTTAAAGGTGATAGCCCAATTTCCACAGGATTAAGCATCATCTCAGAACATTTCCCTACATAGGGGATAGCATTTTTAATGGATTCTTCAATAAAACAAGGTTTAGGAATACCTGATACGTGAATCTAGAGAGGAACGAAAGTCATATCCTCATCGCTTGTGGTCGTGTTCTTCAAAACTCGATCATGAGTAGTGCTAAGGTGTAAGGTGTATCATTGATGTTTCAAACCACTATAGGGAGTTTTGAAGAACACGATCGCGAGCAGTGCTATTCTGAAATTCCACAAAGAAAAATCCTTTGTCAATGCAAGAGATTAATGCAACACCCTTAGATTCCCAAAGGCTAATGAGGAATCACGAAGAACAACTCAATTAGGTTTAGGAAAACCTAAAATAGAACCAAAAATGGAAATGGCAGATGCACGACAGCCCCTGGAAGAGATCTCTTTAGCAAACTGCCACCTTATTAAAACAACCCATGGGTTCGAATCCGAAAACCCAGTTAAGGAAACCACACAGAGAAACAAGAACACGAATTTGAATATGGAGGATGATTTGTACCTTGCACCTAGTATATTGAAGATGATTGACGCCATTCTTCACAGTTTTCATCTCTTAGCTATGGATCTTCTACAGCCCCTTAGACCTCTTTGGTTCTCTCACTTCAGTGTTAAAGTGGGGAAGAGTGAATAATGGTTGTAGGGACCCAAAACCTAGTATTTATAATACTATTCTACACTCAAACCCTAAACCATAATGGGTTGAGCCAGCATATCCTTAAACTTGAGAGTGCACCGAACCGGTTCATGCAACTTAACTCTCACCCATTTAATCAATCTGAATAATTAATTAAGCCCATAAATCTAACAATCTCCTACTTGGGCTATATTAATTTTAAGGATGTCTTTTGAATTGGTGTGACTATAGAATCTCATTACATTAACCACTCTTACTGTGATTCAATTGAAAAATCACTGACATCGAACAACAACAGAAGATACACCTCAATATATGACATACAACTTTCTGTCATTATAAAAATAAATAAATTTCTCAACATGAATCTATATGGGATATTAACATAAAAATATTGACATATCCTCAAATAACACTATTGTCATTCCATGTAGGTCCTATGATATTAACCTTTACTATGGAAAATCGCCTTTGATCTGGGGTTAATATCTAACTGTGGCTTTTTGCCTATAAATTGTGGTAAATATTGCCTTTGATTGTGGCAAGTACTGCCTTTTAAACTGTGACAAAAATATTACCTTTGAACTGTGGCAAATACTGCCTTTTATACTGTGACAAAATATTGCCTTTAAACTGAGACAATTACTACGTGTAAAACATGTTCGAATGAAACCATAAAGCAATTAATAAATGGAATAACTGTGTATAATATAAATGCTAAAACATAATCCGAATCCATTAAATTGTGCCCTAAAATATACAGGCTAAAGTTTCAAAACATAAACAAGTAATCAACAAGAAGCAAAACTCCCACTACCCAAGCATATCAAAAACTCAATAATACCCATGCTAGAAGCATGATATTTGAACACTCCCACTGGAAAAGCCTTTGTAAGAGACATGCCATTATCCTGTCAGTGACTAAGAGTTATAACTGAAACTGTCAATTTGGACAAAAGAACTCATAAATTAGTATCTCTTTCTAATATGTGAACATTCATTCACAAATTTTTATGACATCACATTTCAGAAAATGTCATCTTTACTGTCAAGAAATACACAATTAAATTGAATGTTCACAAACTTTGATGACATCACCTTTAGAAAATACAACATTTAGTATTGAGGAAGAAATAATCGAATTGAATGTACCACTTTGGTGGATTTCACTTAATCCTATAATGTTTTCCCTATTGGAGATATATCTATGTATACAGGAACATACATTTTAAATGTGTCATTAGGACAATAAAACCATACAAGAGTCATAATCGTAACTACAATTCTATCATTTTGGCTAAGAACGCACTGATCCTCTTGCAAATCCACATTTACTATGAAAAGAACAATAATTTTCGAGGTCCCCTTGCCTTTAGGCTTAGAAACCTTTAGATTACTGACCATTTTTTTTTTTTTTTTCAATAACATCACCTTTGGACAAAAGCACCAACTTTGCTACCTTGGGGAAAACCATGAAAGAATAAGATGTGCCACTGTGGTGGACTTCACCCTACCCTTTCATGGTTTCTTAGAAATGTATTATACAGCAAATCATGTGCGAAGCTTACACCCAATTTTATACCAACATATTTATTCATCATAGGGTGTTCCAAATATGACATACAAATACAAAATGTCATTAATTTTCTGAATTTCATCCTCTCACTGGTTGAACCATATCAATAGTACAAAGTATATAATTCTATCATCCCACTGGTTTGACCAGTCAAATAGGGTTTGTCAAATCAGGTCAAACCAAAGTTGAATCGAGTCCTAAATGATCAACCAAAGTCAATTCGAATCAAGGTTGATCAATAGGTCAATACAAACCAATTGAACTGAAACTTATTAGATGGATTAGTTTCCTTAAGACCCATAAAGCTATTACAAAACTAATAAAGCTCACTTGGGTTAATTGATTTAATGTAAAGCCCAATCGAAAAGGACCATTTTGAACTTAAACCAAAAGGAGTCCAAAGTCCATCTTAGTTAATAAGGCAACATGATCCTTGATATACCCATGTGAAATCCAAGGAAAGGATTCATTATCTCCCTTATGAGTCAAATATCTTTCTGCCTTTTCATCTTGTTAAGGACCCAAAACCCAAAATTAAATAGGCTAGAGCAGTAGAGATTTGCATAATTATGTGTAGCATTACATCAATTTACCTTGCAGCCGCTGGCAAGACCACAAGGTTGTGCGCAAGGCCAAGGTGCCTTATCGAGCCTAGGGAGGTGGTTGTTAAGGCCATAGACACCTACCACCTATCGAACTGAAGCCATGGCATGTGAAAAACCGAAAAACAAGATTGGGTATTCTAAATCAATAAAAATGGAACATATTATTGCCCACTCCGGTGAAAACCCATTCCAAGTCTCTGCTTTACCTTTTGAAAAGAAAATCCCAATAACAACCCATAACAAGCATTAACGAATTAAAAACATCTTCTCAGTCACCATCATATCCAAATTGTTTCATAAATTATTCAACTCTATTGGTGATCTAAGGCAGTAATCAAGAAAAGGCTTACCACTTTTCTAAGGTATTGTTCTACTTAGTATGACTTGGGTCTGTGATGCTAGCCAGCAACGACAAACATATAGGTGCTCATGCACCTTCGATCAATGGCAGGAACCTTGGCATTAGTTATGGCTGCGACCTACCTTCTTTCCTCCTGCAACTGCAGTTACAATATATACGTAGGACAACATCAACAATAATTTTAATTCTTAAACACCATTAGCTATGGCATTGAGATAGGACCTCCTAAACAAGAAAGTCACATTAACCATATAAAGATTGAACATCCATTCACCAAACCTGACAACATTAGTGTCTTATACCATCACAACAATACAACAATTCAATTGAGAATGAGAACTTTTATAATTTAAATAATTTATGATAGATCACTATTCTATAAAAGAGTAACTCATTAAGGGAGTGGTTTCTAGGAAGGAAACAAAAACCTAATGAGACTCAAACTTCCAACTTGTTTGGCCATGAGATTTCATTAGACTTTTTTTTGTTTTGTTTTTTGGTAGAAGAGATTTCATTAGACTTGATTGTTCTTTATTATTAATTTCTGTCAATAGGCCCATTAAGCTTTAAATAAAACTTCAAAACAACCTGGCCCCTGGCCATTAGTTTTTAAATAAACCCAAAACAATTTGACTTAAGGGCAGGGGTGTAATATCTCATCCATAAGAATAAAAAAAAACCCATCGCCTTCTTCCTTCCTCTTCCCAAGCCGTTGTTTCTTGTGGTCTTCTCTCTTTTTTTTTTTTTTTTATAATAGCCGCCGATGATTGTTCATTATCAACTGTCAATAAAGACCAACAACGACCAACCATAACCAATTGATAGAAAACCACACAGCCGAAAGGGCTGGGTTTGTTTGGCACGACCGCGTGGGCTAGTTGCCTTGGCCACGAGGATTGTGGTAGCCATGGCCATGAGGGTTGCTTGTCCCTTGGTTCTATTAGTTGTGAGGGCCTGTGGCATGTGTGTTGGCCACAATATATGGTGGGGAAAATGGGGGTTTGTGCTACGACTTTGGCCATGGGTACGATGGGTTTTGGTTTTTAGTATTTTTTTTTTTTTTTTTTTGAAATAATATCAAATCGATCAAGAAACATAGTCGAATCTAAAAACCAGTTAAAGAAACCACACAGAAAAACAAGAACACAAATTTGATAAAATTATGAAGGATCGATTTGTATCGTGCACCTAGTATGTTGAAGACGATTGATGTCGTTCTTCACAGTTTTCCTTTCTTGGCTATAAATCTTCTACAACCCCTTAGACCTTCTTGGTTCTCTCACTTTAGTGGTAAAGTGGGGAAGAGTGAATAATGACTGTAGAGACCCAAAACCCAGTATTTATAATATTGTCCTGCACCCAAAATCTTAAATCACAATAGGTTGGGTCAGCATATCCCTAAACTTGAGAGTGGACCGAACCGATTCATGCAACTTGACTCTCACCCATTTAATCATTAAGCCCATAAATCCAACATGATTTTCCTAGATGCATTCCAGGTTGATCGAAAGTTGCAAAAGTGATGTTTAACTTTTTGGCTTCTGTCGGTCAGAGCTACCAGCGCCAGTTTCCGTCGTAGGTGAATGCATATTCAAGAAAGTAGTAGGTATTGTAGAGTGTGGGCTAGGTTTGGGCGTTTGTGATTTCATTGATCAGCTTCTGCAAACATAGTACAAAGTGGAGAAATATCACAGAATGAGGGGAAGAAGAAGATTAACTTGGGGTGAGTAAGAAGAAAGAGTAGGGAAGAGAGAACTAGGATCTTGAAAATAGTCAGGCATATTTTTACAGGGGTGAAGTAGCGAGATGGGAAATGACTAATCCTAGTTGAGTGTAGCAAGGCCCACAGTGGTAACTAGTTAGTGAGGTTAAAAGATGAATTGGGGTAGAAGAGGTAAAATGGCACTCAAAAAGTGGATGCATCGGTTCTTCATCTAGAAACCAGAGTTAGGATGAACAGGGAGGGAGGATTGTTGTGGATCCAGTGCATAGCACACTGGTTGCTACCTCTACTTGCAAAGCATGCATCAGGTGTGAGGAAGGTCTAAGGATTGACTCCTGTCACATGTGTTCCCCCCTCCCCTCTATCTTCCTATCATCCCCCCTTCTAGTGTGAGTGAGTAAAGTCCCTTTGGGCAGTTCCTTAGAATGTAATAGTAAAAAAATAAAGGAAGGGAGGGAGGATTGCCGTATCAGATTGACCTGGTAATGTAGGTAGATTCAAGTGGAGATTATGAGAAGATGAAACTGGTGGTTTATGGTTGGCATTCAAAGGGTTTTCTCCCTTTTTTTCTATTAATTTTTCCACCATAAAAGTTAGAAAGGCCTTCTACTTTTGATGATAATGAAATGATGTCTAAAAGTAATATTAGAGGAAAATTAATGGAAAAGCATTCAAAAGAGTACCCTCAAAAGGCCCTCTCAGAAGATCAAATTGAAAATATCTCATCAATCCCTGCCTCCAAACTAAACCAAATGACATATGATGAGTTTGTATAACTTACCAGACATCCTATATTTGTCACTCACTTTAGCACTTGTCACTTATTTGTATTCTGAAGGAGTCCAACATTGTAGTAGATTCTTTAGCTAGAAAGGCCCAATGCTTAAGTGTGCAACCTTTTAGCCAAATTCAACTACATGGTTGTGGAAGCTTTCTAAGTCAGAAACCATGCCCCACCCCACCCCACCCCACCCCACCCCACCCCACCCCTCCCCCCCCCCCAAAAAAAAGGCAATATAATGACCTATCTTAGAAATGATTTGAAGATTTTGTTTCTTTCTTTTTTATTTTCTTTCTTTTCGGGAAAGGTGAAAATACAACTCTCCCACAATAATCTTCTTTATTCAAATTTCGTACCTAAGAACGGATCTTGATTACACCACCTCTGATCCTCCCAAAGAATCTAACACTGTTTATGCTCAATGGCAGAAAGAGAATGC
This sequence comes from Macadamia integrifolia, assembly GCF_013358625.1. Classification (NCBI taxonomy): domain Eukaryota; kingdom Viridiplantae; phylum Streptophyta; class Magnoliopsida; order Proteales; family Proteaceae; genus Macadamia; species Macadamia integrifolia. Next base: position 55,368 of record NW_024868698.1, on the reverse strand, counting down.
ATTAATCTTCATTTGGTTTGGAATAGTATGGAAGCAGATGTGGCTGCCAATGCCATGTTTCACTCTACTGCCAAGGGAGTGTGGAATGACTTGAAGGAGACCTACTCTCAGGAGAAGAACATGACTCGTATTTATGATATCTATGAAAAACTATTTCAGTTTTTCCAATCGGACAAGCCACTTTCCGAATACTACACTACTTTTAGGGGTATGGTTGAAGAACTCAATGTCTTCCAACCGTTGACCACTGACATTGACAAGTTGAAGGCCCAGCATAACGAGTTCTTCAACTCTAAATTCCTGGCTGATTTTAACAATGACTTGAAGGCAGTGAAGGATCACTTACTTACAGGGGATACAGTGCCTACTATGAATGATACCTACTCACGACTGCAGCAAATTACTTCCTCCGTTAAACCTGATCAGTCTACCAAAGCCTATTCTGCCTTTCGTGCCAACCGTGGACGTGGTCACAGTCATGGGGGAGGTTGTGGGTCGGTTGTTGAGGATCTGGTGGACAGCCCTTTGATCGTTCAGCTCGCCAGTGCAGTTTTTATAGAAATCCCAACCATACTGTTGAGACTTATTGGGTAAAGCACAGCAAACTAGAGTGGGCAAAACAATTAGCTAATCATGCAGTGTCTGACGATGGTACTGACACAATGGCTCCAATTGATCCTAAACCAACACCTTCTTCAGGAGATTCCTACGCGATGACATCAATCAGTTGCTCCAATGCTTGCACACTCTTGAGGCATCCTCTAATACATCTAAAGGTCCATCTACATTCGCTGCTACTCTAGCCCACATAAGTACTTCAGTCGTTCTTACTACTACATCTACTCCTTGGATCATTGATTCAAGTGCCTCTACCCATATGACCAGTAAGTCATCACTTTTTAAGAATTTTTCTACTAATGCCAGTTCCAATTTGGTTATCCTTGCTAATGGCACTTCCACACCAGTCCTTGGACATGGTACTGTTTCACCTACCCCATCTATTAATTTATCTTCTGTTTTACATGCCCCTCAATTTTCACTAAGTCTTCTCTTTGTAAGTCATTTAACCTGTTCTTTAAATTGCTTAGTCACCTTCTTTCCTTCCTTCTGTGTATTTCAGGAACTTCACATGAGGAAGACGATTAGTGGAGGGCGTGAAAAAGATGGATTATACTACCTTAATAGCAGTTCTCCTCTTTCTATTGCTACTGCTATGGCTGTTGAGGACGTGACTCCTTTCCAATGGCACTGTCGTTTAGGTCATTTGTCGCTTTCTAGGATACAACTTTTATTTTCTAATTTTAAGTCTGTCCCTAAGTTAGAGTGTGAGGCATGTGAGTTGGTTAACATCATCATGTGTCTTTCCCATCTCGCTCTATGTCTCATAGTCCGTCTTTATTTTCTTTAGTCCATTTTGATGTATAGGGTCCTTGTAGAGTCAGTAACAGATTTGGTTTCCGGTATTTTGTGACTTTTGTGGATGACCATTCTCGCCTTATATGACTATACATGTTAAAGGAAAGATCCAAATTTTTGCATGTGTTTCATAAATTTTATGATAAAATAAAGACTCGGTTTGGCATTCCTACTAAAATTTTCGTTTTGACAATGCTTTAGAATATGGTCAAACTGATATATCTGATTTTTGTGATACCCATGGGATGATACACCAAACTATTTGTGCCTATACCCCACAACAAAATGGAGTAGCAGAGCACAAGAACTGGCATCTCCTTGAGGTTTCCCGTGCCATTATGCTTCACATGCATATTCCTAAACATTTTGGTGTGATGGTATTTTAATCACTTGTTATTTGATTAATCGCATACCATCCTCTGTCCTAGCGGATAAGTCTCCATTTTCTGTTATGTTCCCTAATTTACCCAGTTTTACTGTTCCACCCCATGTCTTTGGGTGTGTATGTTTTGTCCATAATCTACATATACAGGTTGACAAGTTATCCCCGAGGTCTACTAAGTGCATCTTTCTGGGTTACTCTCCTACTCAGAAAGGATATAAGTGTTATGACCCCATTACTCATCGAAATTTTGTCAATGCTGATGTGACCATTTTTAAAAGTATGTCATTCTATTCTCCTCAAATATCTTAGTCTAGTCTGGAGTGGTATTCTTCATCTTCTCCACCCCTACCCTCTCTTATACCCCTACCTGATGCTCCTAGTACCAGTGATCACCTCCCTTATAGGTTTATCAGCGCAGGAAGAAGACTGGATAGCTAGGTGGCGAGGTCATTAATCCTGAAGATTCACTCCTTCCATTGCCGTCTTCCACTGGTGAAGCTCTGCTTCCTCCTTCTTCTGATGAATTACCGATTGCACATCATAAAGGTACACGTTCCTACACTCAGAAATCCATGGTTGTGTACCCTATTGATAACTTTATGTCATTATCTTATCTTTCCTCTCATTTCCATGGGCTTACACTATCCCTTTCCACTAACCCAGTTCCCCATTTCCATAACTATGCCCTCCATATTCCTGGATGGAAGGCTGCCATGGATATAGAAATGAATGCTCTTTTGAGTCGTGGTACCTGGAGCCTGGTAGATTTACCTCATGGTAAGGATCTGGTTAAGTGTCACTAGGTGTACACTGTAAAGTATCATTATAATGGCTCAGTTAAGCTGTTAAAGGCTCATCTAGTTGCTAAAGGGTATACTCAGACTTATGGTGTGGATTACTTTGAGACATTGTCTTCTGTTGTCAGACTGAACTCTATTCACCTTCTTATATCTCTTGCAGTCAACTTTGATTGGCCGTTATTTCAGTTGGAAATCAATAATGCTTTTCTCTATGGTGATCTCCAAGAGGAGGTGTATATGGAGCAACCTCCTGGTTATGTTGCTCAGGGGGAGAATACAGGTCATGTGTGTCACTTGCACAAGGCTATTTATGGGCTTAAATAGTCCCCTTGAGCATGGTTTGACAAGTTCAGTGCCACCATTGTCACCTGTGGTTTTTCTCAGTGCTATTCTAATCATTCAGTACTTGTTCGATGCAGAGGTGATAAGCTGGTGGTCTTGGTAGTATATATTGATGACATTATTCTTACTAGCAATGATGAGGCAGGTATTTCCGAAGTAAAGGCTCATCTCCAAAGCCATTTTCAAACCAAGGATCTTGGTCATCTTCATTATTTTCTCGAGATTGAGGTGATCCGTTGCAAGAAAGGGATCAATCTGTCTCAAAGAAAGTATGCTTTGGATCTACTCTCTGATACCGGGATGCTTGCATCCAGACTAGTTGATATTCCTATGGATCCTCACCAAAAGTTTGGTGTTGATGATGGTGAACCTTTTCAGGATGTGCATTAGTATAGGAGTTTGACTTGAAAGCTGATTTACCTTACTGTGACTCGTCCTGACATTTCTTATGATGTTGGAGTTCTTAGTCAATTCATGCAGTCTCCTCAGAAATCCCATTGGGATGCTGGTTTCCATGTTCTTCGTTATCTGAAAGGTGCCCTTGGAAAAGGGTTGATTTATCGTCCTAATTGGTACATGAAACTTGTTGGCTATTCTGATGTCGATTGGGCTTGCTCTGCTAGTGATCAGAGATCCACTATGGGATACTGTACCTTTATTGGTAGTATTCTTATTACGTGGTGTACCAAGAAGTAAACTATAATTGCCTAGTCCAATGCAGAGGCAGAGTACAGAGTTATAGCTCATACCACTGCTGAATTGATGTGGCTACGGTCGTTACTCTTTGAGTTGGGGTTTTCAATGACTAAGCCAATAAAGATGTATTGTGACAACCAAGCTGCAGTTTACATTTCTAGTAATCCAGTCTTTCATGAGAGGACCAAACACATTGAGGTGGACTGTCACTTTGTTCGTGATGTTGTGCTGAAGAAGCTGATTGAGACTCTGTTTGTTCCTTTAACGGATCAATTAGCTGACATATTTACTAAGTTTTTGTTTACCCCTAGTTTTCATAGTGGTTGTACCAAGCTGAGCATGGGTGATGTGTATGCTCCAGCTTGAGGGGGAGTGTTAAGTTTTGTCGTTGTTGCTAATCCTGATAAGGGATTAGCGCCTCTAGACAGGTCCGATAGGGGTATTCTAGACCTATCGGGCCTGCTTTGAGTCTTTAAGGTTATGGCTATGTTGGGGGGTGGTATTGTAACCTTCCTTGCTCTACTTTTTTATATATATAAATAGAGATTACCTGCAATCAGTCTATTCTGGATAGATCGCAGGTTGCTCTCCCTTTTTGAGGCTATCTTTAATTTTTCCTTCCTCTCTTCTCTTCTCTTTCTCTTTTCTTCTTCTCTTTTTCTAGTTTATTGGTTTGGTTATAGGAATCTGGAATTGTAACAACTACCATCAAGGCTACATCCATTATATAGCAAAAAAAATCAAAAGGAGAAAACGATAAAATCATCTTCAAGGTACCCCATAGGCATAGTCTTCACATACACATCTCGGTTCATGCTCGACCAACTCCTCAACCCACAACTCCTTTCTATAAAGAGCAAGAGTCTCCACATTGGCCTCTGAAGGAATACCTGGGTCACCATCTAAAAAGCATACAACAAATGGGGTGAGCTTCCACGATGTCCAATGAGGGGTGGACATGCAAGCAAGTACAAACAAGTATGAATACAACAACAATGCTCAACAAAATTAAATAGATGCAATGACATGATCCGTATTATTATCACACAGTCCTAGTCAACAGATCTAAGTCCAAATGGGATTTTTCCATTGGTCATCCAGCGATACAAGCTAGTTGAGTCAGGAGCATATCAGTCCCTACATATATACTTCAGTACCCAGTAACTCCCTATTAATAATCCCAAATAAAACATAACATCGGAAACTACCTTGACCGCAAAGGGTTAGTCACGACACTAGAACAACCTCAGCCACATTGGACTGGTGGGATTAGCCAATACCTAACCCCCTATTGGCAAGGGGTTATAGCACTCGGTTGTTTTCCTAGCCCGATGCAAGCTAACATGAATCATATCACATCACAAAAACAAGGTGAACATGATTGAGAATGCAGTACTAGAAACTACCTCGGCCACACTGCATCCCATCCAACAACACCAACAACAATCTCTCACAATTCACCAACACTAACTTTCCACAATTTACCAACACCAGCATTCCACATCATAACCAATATGCAGATTTAAATTCTCAAAAAGTAATAGAGTTCATAATGCACATTCTTATAATCACACGCAGAAATAAACAAGTAGAAACACTCAAAATAAATCACAACACCCACTCACCTTTTATTCCTACTAGTTGTGTGCAATTGATGACTCTGCACCGCGTAGCCTCATAGCTAGACAACACTATCCCCATTAGAAACATAGGGTATTAAGTTATTGGTCAAGCATGGAGGCCTCCCTATAGGTCAACTAACCATTCAAAAATAAGGTCAAAACAGGGTTCCAGATGGTTCACCAGTGGATGCTCAACAGATGGTGGTGACCCACTGGTGAGATCACCTAGTGATGGATCCGAGGGGTTACGAAAGAGGTCAAAAACCTATAAGATGCCCACGGTGGATGCTCACTAGCTAGTGTCCATCCGATAGTCACCATCGGCCAGTTGAGCCAAATCCATGACATCTTTGCCTAGATTTACTCCTAAGGTCATGGGGGTCCTTTTGAGTGACTGTGTATGTCCTCAATTCCCATTTGGGGTGTTGGTTCTACTCCTACTTCCCATTTTATCCACTTTAAGTTAGTTTACAAGTTAGGGTTTGAGTCCTAGGGTTAGGTTTCATGTATGTAGCATTTACTTATCTTAATTAGCTTAGGGATAGTGAAATTAGTGGCATAGGTTACTTAGATTCTATGGTTTGATCATTTTCCCCAAATTTGAGGTCTAGGTTACCCAAAAATTGGGAATTTCAGTTGGGGCTTCATGTAATGGTCTCTAATTTTACCTATGATCATCTCAATCCCTTATTCTAGGTGTATTACACCATTTTCCCAACTTATAGAGGATTTAGCCCAATTCATAAATGTAAGTTAGGTTGTCTAATTTGGGGCTTTACTATATTGGCCACACTCAAGTGTGAGTGGTTCAATTAGCTAGATTAGATCTGCTACACAAAATTCCCAACTAAATTTGTAAAATCTAATAAGATTTGGAAAGCTATCTACTTTGATGTTAAGTCCAAAACCTCCTCCCTTCAAAACAGACCAGTCCATAATACCGCCAGAAATTCCCACATCATTGCCTCCTGGAACCTTCAGGTTGACTTCCTCCAAAGCACTTGATGTCATTTTGGGTTATGGCTCCCCCCTCCCTCCCCATTGCTAATGTCTTTATTGTAGTTTTGTTGTTTTTTTAGTTGTAGATCTATAATTTTATGTTTTGCTTGTTGCTTGACTTTTTACCTTGGCCTTGGCCTGCTTGTTAGCCTGGTCCTTCCCACCCCCCTCTCTCCCTTGTATTTTCTTCTCTTTTTGGTATTGAATTATTTATTCATAAAAAAAAATTATTAAATCAAGTAGGTGGTAGAGGGGATTTCGGTTAGGGTTCCTAATTAGCTTGGCTAGAGAATAGGGTAAGAGAGAGAGGGCAAGTATACAATAGAGGTAGTGGAGAGAGTTTTAACTCACCTTTTTTTTTTTTGGATGAATAAATATCTATTAACGCAAGAAAACTATACAAGGGAAAGAGGGAGGAAGGAGGCACACAGCCAGCTAAGGGAACAAGCCCAAACAAAAAGAGAAAGCCTCCAATGGATACAAGCCCTCAAGGGGAAGGAGTGGGGATAATAGGAGATGGAAGATGCCATGAGTCAATGATGAGCCTGTTCCTAGGAGAGTAAGGGACCGGGTGGGGAGGGAGGGAAGAAATTCTGCCGGAGACCTCAAAAGAGATGGCGGTCCAAATCTTTTCAAATGAGCGAGAGTTGGACGTCTATCTACGAAGGTTCCTCTCCATCCAAACATGGTTGATGGTGGCACAAAAGGCTAGCTTCCCAACGGTGTCACAAATGGTGGGGCCATGGAAAGTCATATCGATCCAGAGCCATTCCCTACTAAGAGGGAGGACTCTTCTACTGGTGGGCCAACAGCGGGAAAGAACTTTCTTCCAAATTGTAGAGGAGAAGGTGTAGGATAAGAAGAGATGATCCACATTGTTAGTTCCTCTCCAATAGAGGCAGCAAGAGGAGAGAACAGGAATGTGACGATGGATGAGGAAAGACTGCATAGGGAGACGGTTAGTGAGAGCCAGCCAAGCAGTGAAGCTGTAACGGTGGATGTGGCCTTTGAACCAAAGGACTTTGCACCAAGTGGCTAGCTAGGCTTTAGTTCTAACAAAGTTCCAGGTAGAGGAAGAGTCGAACTTCTTGAAAGGAGAAGGATTCCAGAGGATGGAGTCATCCCTCTCTCTATGCCTGGGGGGAAGAGCAGGGAGAGAGGTCCAAATACTGTTCAGAGAAGGATGAAGGGAGAGGGGGCCCATCCATCGTTATGGAGAACAGAGGAAATAGGAGCCAGCCTATCCAACCCCGAGGAGTAAATAGTTCTAGAACTGAGAAGATGAAGGAGGACTCTCGAAGGGTGCCAGGGATCCAATCAAAGAGAAGTAGAGGCTTTGTTCCCAATTGAATAGGAGATAGCCTCTAGAGCAAGAGGCCTTAAGCAGAGAATGCCTCGCCAAACCCAAGAGGAGTCGAAACTCGGGATCGTGGTCCAAATGGAATTAGATTTTAGGAGGTAGGAGTAGACCCAGGAGACCCAGATGCTGCTCTTTTTGGAAGCAATTCTCCAGATCAGCTTGAGGATACCAGCTGCGTTCATGTCTTTGATGTGTCTAAGGCCAAGACCTCCTTTAGCTTTGGGGAGACAGACAGAGCTCCAGTTGGATGGGCTGAGGAATTTGGTAGAGTCAGATCATTTTCAAAGAAAAGAGCTCATAAGAGACTCAGTAGATTTGATGGTAGGTGGAGGGAGAATAAAGATCCCAAACCTGTAGGGGTATATGGATTGGAGCACGGATCTAGAGAGATGAAGGTGCCTTGCATAGGACAGAAACTTGCTCTTCCACAGCTGAAGTCTTTTCCTCCGAGGTCAAGAATAGGGGTATAGTGATGGGTAGAAAGCCTGGCAGGGATGAGAGGGAGACCAAGATATTTGACTGGGAGGGTGCCTGAGAGAAACCAGTGATCTTAAGAAGTTGGGCTTTCAGAGGTGAATAGTAGCTCCCAAGTACTAACAAGATCACAAGCAACATCTCAACCTACACAACAAACAATTCAGGATAGAGATTTAGCCCAACGTGCTATCAAGAACTTGAAATTGAGGACCAAATATGCTAAGAAGAAGTAGGCAAATGTACGTTAGTGATGGGAGAGAGCAGCTGGGATATGAAATTGGTGATGGGAGAGAGCAATTGGGATATGAAACAAGTTTTTTTTTTCTTTTTTATGGGATGAGAAAGTTGTTATGTATTGGGTTATGGAACTATTTGTTTGTTTCTTTATGTGTTGGAACAATGATGTTTAGTTGTGTTATGAAACAAATTGTTTGTTGATTTGGGTTTCAGAACAATAATGTTTATTTGGGTTTTGGAATATGGATGTTTATTTGGTAGACTCTATGGATGCACTTTAATAGGTTTATGATATGGAAAACTTATATGTCTATAAATGCATTTTAACTGGTTTGTGATAATGTCTCATATTCAAACGAAATGCTATCCGTTTTTTAAAAAAGTGGGTCAAGTAATGTGATTAGTTGATATGCATTTTAGAAAGTTTGTTATATTGTCCTATGTTGAAAGGAAATGCTGTCCATTGGCTTAAAATTATGGGATAGACAAATACAGAGACACGAGGGCCAAATTAATAAAACTAGTACAATAGAATTGAAAGTTGAAGAGTTAAAGCTAATCATTACAACTTAATAAAAATAGTACAATAGTCTTCCTAAATCCTCATTTTCTTCCAAACATGATAACAATGATCAAAACAAGCACCACTATTACAATTTGAAGAGTTCCAACAAACTTCTCTAATCCCTTCACTCTTTTCTTCAAAGCACGTATCTCTTCCTTCACTTGTTGATCTTGAAGACTTCGGCCACCAACAAATGTCTGTGGAGTGACTGTGGTGATTTTGGCTCCAATATGAGGTAACATTTTTTGTTCTTCTATAGGATCACACCAAGAAAAGAATCCACAACCATGTGGTGCATTGGGGCAGCAATAGTAGAGCTTGTGTTTGCTATTAGCATTCTCTGAAATTCTAACCAGTGTCCTTTTTTGGCATTGACATACAATGTTCAAGTACTTCAGTACTGAACCTCGTTGCTGTCATTCATACTTGTTGTTGGCAGTATGTATCTACAAAACCCAAATAACAATATAGTAAGGTAAAACTATTAGAATACAAATCACCCAAAATACATTACCAATGTCGCTAAATAGTTCTAAATAGGCAATAACAAAAACAATGGTGTTGAATGCTTCAGTTTAATTCCTTTCCCCCCCCCCCCAAAATGGAGTTCAATCACAAAAAAATTAAATCTTAGAAAATGTTCATTTACCATTGTTCTTATATTATTTCCAAAGTTGTTTGCACAAAGCAAGAAGAAGAGAAGCAACAATGTAGGAATCAAAATAAATCTGACCAAAACACATATGTATAATCACCTGTCCTAACTTCTCAGATGCAACCCGTCGGAATCGGCTATTCCTAAATTCTATATTAAATCTTCCTTGGACAGTAATACTACTACCATAGCAAATTGTACCATGAAATCATGCTAGGTAATGGTTTAGGAACAAATTAGATGCATCCAAACCTAAGATTGCTTTAGGCTCTCTTCTCATTTATACCTAGATACAATCTCTGCATCCAAACCTGAGTTGCATTCTGTCTTTCAATTGCTTACCTTTGTTCAGTTTTTTTTTTGCACTTCAATAACAAATTGATTGATTCTATTGATTGATTTTAATTAAATGTGTCTTGATAGATTAATGAATCAGTTGATGCCCTAACTTCTCAAAATTGGTGATAGGTTTCAATCTAGGGAATAATACTAACTATATGATTAGTTATAAGAGAAGAGAGAAGAGCTAAAAGAGAAAAGGGACTGAAACCTTCGCTAGAGATGTTGCCTGAAACCTCCGCCGGAATATCAGAAAGTCCTCCTCTCCTCCTCCACCGTCGCACTCTCTCCATCTTATGGATTTTGGGTATAAAAGAGAAGAGAGGAGAGTAAAGAGAAGAGAGAAGAGATAAAAGAGAAAAGGGACTGAAAACTTCGCCGGAGACGTCACCTGAAACCTCTACCGGAATATCAGAAGGTCCTCCTCTCCTCCTCCATCGTCGCACTCTCTCCACCTAATGGATTTTGGGTATAAAAGATAAAGAGAGGAGAGTAAAGAGAAGAGAGGAGAGTCTTTAAAAGGGTAAGGGGCAATTTCGTCAATAAAATTTCAAAACAAGCACTTCTCTAACCGTGTGAACTTTTTGAGTTTAAATGTAATTTTCCAAATCCTAGGGGAGATTATGTAATTTCGGCAAATGACAGGCGTGGTAGATGTAAATCGCCCTTTGCTTTTCTATTTACCCACTTTCATTTTATGTCAAACTCCCGTCAAGAAATTAAATTATGTACAATCAAGAAAATAACTATGTAATGATACACACTAGGCAACACAGGCGGTGAGGTACAATATTACACCACATGAGAGGAAGGAAGAAGCCCACTTGTAATATATTGTTCTGTTCATCCACACCAAAAATGGCCCATCATGCCACTCTAATATTCATAAAACTAGCAACGTTTGTGGTGACTGAGGGTCGTCAATGACCCTCGCGGGTTTCCACTCCGTTTCTGCCTTTGTTTGTCGCAAAGCTACAAAATGAAGAGCTTCACTTTGAACCTTATAGATATGACAAGCCCATGGCCCATGGGTACGAGTCTGGTGCTTCCCATAATTTTGTCTCCTCAAATACCGTCTCCTCAGCTGGTGTCCTTCTCACACAGTATAGAGAGTCTGGTTGTGGCTCAGAGAAATCAGCTACAGCAACACACCCAAGAAGAGAGACGAATCCTTCTGGTGCTCGTGGGTACCAAATTGATACAGGAGTGACATAGTCATCTGGCCAGTTCCTCAACACCTGCACAAAGTGAAGAAGCTTTAGGCCTCCTAATCCATCCCTTAAAGAAGGGGACAGGATGAAATCTATTCCTCCAGGGCCCTTTGTTTAAATTGTTAAACAAGACCCATAAAAAAGGAATGAAAAAGAGAAATCTAGAAAATGATCAGCACTACTTAACAAAATCAGACAGACTAACTACATCCACTTGTTTTACCTAAAAAATTACATGTCGTTATTTTACCCAAAATACTAACAAAATCAAACAGACTAACTACATCTAGTTGTTTTATCCAAAAAACTAAATCAATTTGTATATTAAAATAAAGGTATAAATCTCCTCAGGCTAGTACATGGCAATCTCCAAAATAACATGTTGAACCACCCACAAATAAATTGAAGCTCCACCACACATGAGTTGAAGACCCAACACAAACCATATTTTCCATCACCACAACAAGCCTACTTCATTTTCTCAAATGTGAATCAACTGGAGCTGAAGAAGGTTGTTCCTTATGTTGATCCAACGGAATCTCCAAGGCCTACAAAATACGCATAAATTATTGTGTTAACATCAACTAGAATCTATAACCAGAAAATAAATGAGAGAATAGCATTATTAACCTGCTGAAATTGAAGACCAGTGTAGCTATCAAATGAAAATCCATAACTCATCAATTCATCAATTGAGACATGAAACTTGTTGATTCCTATGAAAAATTTAATATGTTAATATCAATAGTAATTCATGCATCAGTATTGATATGATATAGATTAATAAATTATATATGATCTTACCTTGTCATGCTCAACATGGGTGCCTTGAGAGAACCAATCAGTGAGGTGGAATGCTCAACTTGTATAGAACCAATAGAAGGAAATTGGTATGGTATCGAATCCGAATGACTTTTTGCTTGAATTGATTCTTGTTCGCTCCTTTCCAAATTATGGTTATTTTGTCTTATGATAAAATACAAAAGATATTTGACTTTCTTTCTCTTGTTTTTCCTTTTGTGAAAAATGATATTTTTTGTGTGGGAGAATGTGTATTTGTTGTGTAATTATAAGTTAAATGTGCAACTGTAAAATACCATTTTTATCTTGAGTGTTGTTCAAGTTTTGATGCTACTTTTTTCTTTTTTTCTCAAGAATGCTTGCCATTCTGCCACCTGGTCCACCATCATCTTTTTTTTTCTTTTTTTTTAATTCCACTTACTTGTTGAGACATTGGATTACCATGGACTAAGGCATTTGTTTGAGGCTTTGATTGTATTTCTTCACTGAAAATTTTATCCACTTTTTCATGCAACTCTCTCAATCCTTCTATCACAATTGAGGTAGCCTTCTCACTATTCGCAGCCTTGGTTGCAAGCCTAACACTTTGGTGGCACATATTATCATAATGAGAACCTATGATTGCCTTCCTATTATTTTGAATAACACCTCCATAATTGTTGTTCACAATCCCAATCTTTGCAGATTTTGTCCATCTCTTCAATTTATATTAGGGTGGGAGTGTATGCATCTTCCTATGATTAAGTACTTTTACCACATGTCTGCATTGAATACCCATGAACTCAATTTTTTTACGATTGCATGCAATTGTGTCCTTGAAGGAGTCAAATGTGACCATTCTTTCACTATTTCTACAAACTCTAGTAACTTTGTACATGCAATTTGATCCTACCTCTTTCAAAATATCACAATCATAGGTAATCCACCTTTTTATATTCCTCTTCAAACATAGCATACATGGTCCTTGTGTATTCTTTGGCAGATTCCTTCAACATTGGCACATCAACCCATAATATAGGGAAATTTTGATTGGAGTTGAAATCTTCAGTCAATTCATTTAGGCATCTCTGTTCCATTGCCTTGTCATATCACTTCAGAAATCTTATAATATGTAACGACCCCAACCCAGATAGGGTAAAAGGTACTGCCCTCACGGACATTGATCAAATGATCATTGTCTTTTCCATATAAATAAAACTCCCTTATACAAACATCATACACAACAGAAGACTTAATATTGGAGTTGAGTTCATAAACAAGTTAGATAAGTAGTTATAATACTGGTGGCAAAAATCATAAAAAGAAAACCTGTGTTTGTAAAGTTATTACAACATCTAATATAACCTTTCATTATTACATCACTAAAAATGTAGCATTTCAAAGTCTATTCATAGTTCTCAAGCCTTATCACTAAGGTTTGAGCCGTCTGAATGCCACTGCCCCCAGAAATGGAGTTATGCCATCATACCCTTCTACCTCATCATCTGTAAAATCACATATATAAGGGAGTGAGCTAAAAATCCCAATGAAGTGAACGTGCTAATAATATATAAAGGTGTATAAGTGCATAAATATCAACAAGAAAATTATTTTACTGCTAGGTCATGTCTAGCCATTAGTGAACTACCAAATGTGCACAACAACGTGAGGTTAGCCAGGCCTCACATCATATTCTACTCATATATCCCAGTTCTCTGCAGCACTGAAGAGGAATGATGCAGCTTACTCATGGATAGGCGAACTACTCCATGTGTCACACCCCACTCCCGGCAGACCTAATTTACTATTAGGAATACCGGCGGTGTGAGTAAGATGCGTACCTATTTTACAACCTACCAGGATCTTTGATAGCAGTACCTTAACATATTCATAATCTCACAACACAAACCAATATAAGCAGCGGAATCAGAGAATAGTAGCGGAATTTATAAATAAAATGGGAAAAACATCTAATGGTAAAATAATAGCAATAACTGAGTTATTCTGTTACATTCATCCATGACATATACTACAATCTCAAAAATATACAATTCACAACTATATCCAAAAGTATCAAAAGATGATATACAATCTCACGGTGCGGCATAAGTACAGTGGTCGCAAGCATAGTCCTGGTCATGCTTCTCTGCTTCTGGCATTCACTAGTCACTCATACCGTACTCCGACCTAGAAGATACTGGATCACCCGCCATCGGCACCATGATATCTGCATCATCATCTAAAAAGGGGTGTATACGTGGGGTGAGCTTTCCAACTCGCTCAGTGAGGGGTGGGATCAAGCACATCCAAGCAAGTCAATAGCAGTAGTAATTTATGATGCATAATTGCAGAAATTAAACACTTAGTCCATGATACTCGTGATGCAGTTTATTTATTTATTATCCACCTAACAATACAAACTAAGTCTGGTAATGTTACTACGGTGCATTAGGCTGTATCTCTCGTCTTGAAAACTACATCGACTACACAGCGATACAAACCCTAGCCATGATTAGAAGTCTGTCGGTCCCCGTATGCGTCCATGGGTCACCCAATAAACCCCTGATAACACCTCCTGGTAGTCACGGCACCGGTAACACATAGGTCAAGGAGGACAGGTTCCTGCCTCTGGCAACAATCACATCGTACTGCGGGAGTGGCACTTCAAAAAGGCTCATGAAACATACCACAATGGGTTATCTAACACCTCAACCCCTGTTGGTAAGGGTGCGTAGCATAGGGAGTAATACCTAACCATATATATACTATATGCCTTCATAATAATACAGTTAATATGGATTACACGATACTGGAAAGACCTCGGCCACAAAGTGTAATCCATCTCCAAATACAGTCCCGGGTACATGATACCAGAGAGATCTTGGCCACAAATTGAAACCCAAGACAGTTTACCAAATCTAGCATACAAATAGCAATTGAGTATGGACTACGCAACACCAACAAGACCTCGACCACGAAGCATATCCATTTTCAAATGTAGTCCCGAGGTACATGATACCAGTGAGACCTCAGCCACAAAGTGTAACTCGCGACTACAACTAACTCTAATGCACATAATCAATGCATGAATGCAACATATATATATATACATTCGGAAATCACGGCACCGGTACCACCTCTACCACATCGGATTTCATCTCATACACACACACACATCCAATATACATATAGTGATCACGGTATCGGTACCACCTCGGCCACACCAGAACCCGTCATACATTCCATACAATTCATATCGTGATCGTAAAATGAAAATTTCAATTAAACATATAATTCTAAGTATGTGAGAAATTTAATAAATAATAAACATTTCAAAAATAAACACAATCCATCCCTCACCTATTTTACGATCAATTGTGTTTGGGTTCAAGTACGGCCATCGATCAATCAATTCAATTCTGGCTTTGGGGCACGTGCACATCACTGTCTTAGACACAAGGGAATCGTACATCAGTACACATCAGAAACATCAGGAGGGACCCACACAGGTCACCCCCAAAGGGTACAGACACAGTTCTTAGGTGATAGTACTGTCACCTGAAACAGGGCATTTCCATCGAAAATATCAGTCCTGTTTCTAGTGGAGGTGATAGAGAGCACATTAGGCTCATTTGTCTACTGGAAACAATCCATCAGAAACAGCTATAGTGCTTCCTGTGCCATATTTTTGGTGGACACAGAAAGGTCCAACTCGGATTGGGGCTTTCCGACTCGGGCCCAATCATCAGGATTTACTCCATGGAGTTTGTAGGGGATGTTTCTATCATCATTCTAAGCCAAGAAAATTCCATTTCCACTAAGCCGTTTGGGAGCTACATCGATCGAATGATCGAAACCCTAGTTGGTCTTTTGACATTACATGTTGCCGGAGCTCACTGGGCTTGGTTCGAGCTCGGCAACAACACCAGGAGGGTAAAACGCCCAACCCAAAACCTTGACATAGTTTCTACATCAAGATTCTACCCATACCTAGCTTTTTCTAGGTTGAAATGATGAGAGAGAGTGGCATGGGAGGTTCTACTTACCTCCGACGATAATTCCGACAACAAGGCGGCAACCGGCACCAAGGTAGGCCTTCAATCCCCTTCTCCTTCCTCTCTCCTTTATCACCTCTCCTACTTTGGGTACAAGGGAAATGAGGATTCATTTCCTCATTTCCCAACTTATAGCTTAAGTTGGCCCTTAGGGTCTGTTTGGTTTGGGCCTCATTTGAACCAATTAGGTTAAAACGAGTTTCAGGGCACGAGGACCCGCACAATTGGGTCCATAAGGTATTCACATCAAGAGGAAGATGTGAGGATGATTTGGGATCATCCGAAACCATTTACGATGTGAGTGGCGGGACCCACGGGCATCAAAACCTCAACAGCAGCCAGTGGACCCACCAAAAATAGGCACCAAATTCATGCCCAGGCTACTTCCAGTAGCTTGTTCCGGTGGTCAAGACAACCTGCTATCTTGACAGCTTGCTGTCCTAGAGTTGGTCTCGCATAGGTGGTTGCCCTCGGACATACCTAAGGCTTTTCGGTAATTATGATGCGTTCCAAAAATCAAGTATGGGGAGTCGGGTCACTTACCATATGGGATCGGAAGGTATGAATCCCCCCTAGTTAGAGAGGCATGAAATGCACGAACATGTAGGGTCATCTCTACCCCTTTGAAAATGTGCAACTATGAGCCAAAACTCAGTCAAACTTCCGATCTCTGATCCAAGGCTTGTCACAACAGTTCAAGTTAGACCAGATTAGGGCAACATCCCCCCCACCTTACAAGAATTTCATCCTAAAAATTGAATATACTTGGTAAATCAAACAATCTAGGATACTGCTTCATCGTTTCATCTTCTCACTCCTAGGATGCTTCCTGTTTGGGGTGGTTCATCCATTTCACTTTGATAAAGGAAATGGTGCGGTTGCGAAGAACATGGTCCTTCCAATCAACAATCTTCTCTGGAACTCCACATAGGCAAAGTCTTCATCCAGCTCACGGGGTATATAAGACAAGACGTTAGTCGGGTCAGAAATGTACTTCTTCAGCATAGATACAGGGAAGACATCATGTGTACCTTCCAACTCTGGTGGTAAGGCTATCCGGTAAGCCACCAGTCTGATCCTCTTTAGTACATCATACGGTCTCATAAACCTTGGACTAAGCTTTCTCTTCTTGTCAAACCGCATCACCTCTTTAACTGGGGAGATCCGTAAGAAGACCTTGTCTCCAACGCCAAACTCCAGATGTTTCCTCCTAATATCTGCGTAGCTTTTCTGCTTAGACTAAGCTGTCTTGATCCTTTCGCTGATCACATTCACTTTCTCATTTGTAGCCTGTATCAAGTCTGGACCCAAAATATGCCGCTCACCAACTTCATCCCAATAGAGTGGAGCCTGACATTTCCTGCCATACGATGCCTCGAATGGGGACATCCCGATGGTGGCCTGATAACTGTTGTTGTAGGAGAACTCAATAAGGAAAATGTGCTCATCCCAACTATAACTCATATCCAAGGCACATGCTCGGAGTAGGTCCTCCAATGTCTGAATAGTTCTCTCCAATTGACCATCGGTTTAAGGGTGAAAGGCAGTACTGAAAGCCAACTGTGTGCCCATGGCCTTCTGTACATAGGTCCAGAACTTGGAAGTGAACCTGGGATCTCGATCAGAGATGATACTGACTGGTACACCATGCAACCTGATGATGTTATCGATATACAACTTGGCCAACTTTTTCATAAAAAATGAAATCTTGATTGGGCTAAAGGGAGCTGCCTTGGTCAAGCAGTCCACAACTACCCAAATGGCATCCATACCCTTCTATGTATGAGGTAGGCCCATGACGAAGTCCATGGTAATATTCTCCCATTTTCACTCCAGAATAGGTAGGGATTATAATAACCCATGGGGCCTCTGTCTCTCAGTCTTGACTTGCTGGCATGTGAGGCATCTAGACACATGTGTGGCCACATCATCTCCACCAGTAAGAGCCTTTGAGGTCCTTGTACATTTTAGTGCTACCGGGGTGAATGGAGTATGGAAAGCTATGTACCTCTCTCAAAACTATGTCTCTCAATTCACCATCACTGGGCACACACAACCTCCCTTTGAACTTGAGGATCCCACTTTCAGTCACTGAGAAATCTAGGTCCTTTTGGGTTACTTCCTGGCATTCTACTATCAGCTTCTACAGCTCTGCATCAGTAGCTTGAGCTGCAGTGATCCTATCCACCAGACTATGTTGTACCACCAATGCCGATAGTGACAAGGTGACACCCTCTACTAACAACTCCAAGTTTAGCTTCCTAGCCTCCTCTAGGAGATACTTATTGGTGGCCAATGATGCCAAAGTCAGTGACTGGGATTTTCGACTAAGCACATCAACTACCACATTGGCCTTTCCTGGGTGATAGTGAATAGTACAATCATAATCCTTCATCAGCTCCAACCAACGCCTCTGCCTCATGTTGAGCTCCTTTTGGGTGAAGAAGTACTTGAGGTTCTTATGGTCACTAAAGATCTGACTCTTCTCACCATACAGGTAGTGTCTCCAGATTTTCAGTGCAAAAATCACGGCTGCCAATTCTAAATCTCGGGTGGGGTAGTTCTTCTCATAATCCTTCAACTAATGGGATGCATAGGTAATTACTTTCCCATGCTACATCAATACATAACCCAATCCCAGCTTGGAGGCATCACTATAAACAACCATACCACCTATACCGGTAGGAATTGTCAAAACTGGAGCTAATACCAACTTTTTCCTTAGCTCCTTAAAGCTCTTCTCACAAGCATTAGACCACTCAAATTTTACACCCTTCCATGTGAGTCTGGTCATCGGAGTAGCAATGCGAGAGAAGTTCTCGATAAACCTCCTGTAGTATCGGTTAATCCCATAAAACTACGTATGTCTGCTACACTCTTGGGAGTCTCCCATTCTAGAACTGCCTTCACCTTACCTGGGTCAACCTCTATACCCTTGGATGAAACAATGTGGCCTAGGAATGCCACTTGTGACAACCAAAACTCACACTTGCTGAATTCGGCATAGAGTTGCTTCTCTCTCAGCCGTTGCAGTACTAACGTCAAGTGAACAATATATTCCTATGCACTCTTGGAGTAGACCAAAATATCATCAATGAACACTATCACAAACTTGTCTAAGACATCCTAGAATACCCGGTTCATCAAATCCATAAACGTAACCGGTGCATTGGTCAACCCAAATGACATTACCAAGAACTCACAATGTCCATACCTTGATCTGAAGGTTGTCTTTCTGACATCACTATCCTTGATCATGAGCTAGTGGTAGCCTGATCTAAGGTCAATCTTGAAGAACACCTTGGCATCCTACAATTGATCAAATAAATCATCTATTATTGGCAAAGGATACCGGTTCTTGATGGTTAGCTTATTAAGCTCCCGGTAATCGATGCACAATCTCATACTTCCATCTTTCTTCTTGACGAACAAGACCGATGCTCCCCATGGAGACATACTAGGTCTAATAAATCCCTTCTTCAGAAGATCTTGAAGTTGCACCTGTAATTCCTTCAACTCTGTGGGGGCCATGCGATAAAGGGCCTTTGACACTGGTGCCAAACTGGGGAGTAGGTCTATAGCAAATTTCGTCTCTCGGTCTAGGGGTAAACCTATCAAGTCATCCGGGAATACATCAGGAAATTCTCTCACCACATCTAGCGCGATCAATGGCCTAATCTCTATCTCAGTATCCATCACAGATGCTAAGTAGACTTGACATCCCTTATCCGGTAGCTTCTTCATCTGGAGTGCAAATATAATAACTTTCTTGGGTTTCTTGAGCTTATCCCCTTGGAACACAAACTCATCATCATCACGAGGTCTGAAAATGATAGCCTTCTCTACACATAGCACACTGGCTCCATATGCGAACAACCAGTCCATTCCTAAAATCACATCGAAGTCGGTCATATCCAACTCGATCAAGTGAGCATTCAACTCATGATCACCTATGGTCACTGGGTATGCTTATAAATATAGTTCAAACCCAATACACTTCCGATAGGGGTGCTCACAGCCAAACATTGAGTCAGTCCCTTAGGTGGAATTCCCATCTTCTTTGCAAATGTCGATGACACGAACGAATGCAAGGCTCCTGAGTCAAATAACACATGTGCAAGCAATAATGATATCAATAATGTACCTATCACTACACCGGGTGCAGCCTCAGCATCTTCTGCAGTCATAGCAAACACTTTGCCCTGTGTTCTCTGGCCCTATAGGGACTGTGCTGGCCTAGGGGCTGAATATGTCTGCTGGGGCCTAGGTGGCATAGTGTAGGGTGCATCACCTGGCCTTCGGTGGGGGCAGGTCCTCGCCATGTGGCCCGACTGATCACAGTGAAAACATCTCAGGCCCGATCCCAAAGACTGGGATACTGCACTAGATCAGGAGGATTAAGAAGTCTGACTAGCATCAGGCCTCCTAAACTGCACTGGAGTTGGGTTGGCGTAAGGCACTCAAAACGGTTTGCTACCTCCTCTAGAATCAGTAGATCCCATTGGCCTCTTTCCCGTTCTTTGCTGATTCATGTAGTTATCCCTATGCAGGTCTTCAATAGACTTGGCCACTTGGACCACCTCAGCATAGGTTTGTAGTTTTAACCCCACAATGGTTGACTCAATACTTGGCCTCAACCCTTTCTCAAACTTCTTTGCTTTGGTTCTATCACCTCTGAGATGCTCAGAAGAAAAATGGAATAGCTCCTCGAAGCGTTGCTGATATTTAAGCACAGACCGGGAACCTTGAACCAACTGAGATAACTCACTCTCTCTCCTATCCCAAAAGCTTTCCAAAAAATAATTCTCAAATAAAGCCCCTTTGAAGTCTACCCAAGTAGGGTTCGGGTTACTAGCTCTTAGAATAGGCTTGGTGGCACTCCACCAATCATCTGCTTCATTCTGTAACTGATAGCCCACATACAAAATTTTCTGCTCATCGGTGCAACCCATCAGTCTAAAAACCTTCTCCATTCCACCAATCCATCTTAATGGATACAAAGGGTCTTGCCCCACCTTGGAGAAACATGGGGGTCTAAGCCGTTGAAACTTCTCCATCATTTTTTTTAAATCTGTTTAGCCCTCTACATGGGCTTGAGCTTGTTCCGACATCGGATCTTGCATATGCCTATGCACCTGTGCCCCACTAGTTGTTTGAAGGGTAACCGACCCAACGGGTATTGGAGTAGGTGCTGGTGGAGTAGAAGGTGCAGGTTGTGCATTGTGGGCTTCCATTGCCGCTTGGATTCTATTATCTATCCCAACCATAAACTGATTTTGTCTTTCTTCCACTTCTCGCATCAAGTTATTCATGATGGATGCCACATCCTGGGCCGTAAGTACAGGCAGGGCCGGTGGCATATTGTAGGGTCTACTCCAATTCCGTGTAGGGGAAGCGGGAGGTGACCGGCGTGGTTAGGATCGAGATCGGGTGTTCCAGCGTGACATGATTCCTGTGGAGGAATCCGATTAGTACACATGCATAAATAAGGCTGTATGTAATTGGAGCACATGCATGCACATTTGGTCCCACATGTATACGACCTTCAAAATTAGGGTTAGGGCATGCATAAGTGGGGTCCACACATACTAGGATCCGATCACGCACATATCCCAAAGACACACCATCGAAGGACCCAAATAAAACTTAGGTTTGAAAAAATTTAACATGAATTATTTTTCAAATGAATCCACTAGAAACAGGGAGTCAAACCACCGGAAATATGGTTTAATCCACCAGAAATATCAATGGTATTTCCGGTGGGAAAAACAGAGGGCAAAAACTAAATTTTTGCTTCACCGAAAATAGACACTGGAAGCATGCCCAGCGTTTCTGGTGGCACTAAATCAGCCCTAAATAGGCTCAAGCCTTGGGTTATTCACACAAAACCCTATTTGCTCTTGTGAGAAAGGTGTGAAAATAGCCAAGGAGTCCTTTTCTACCTATTCCCTACCTTCCTTGCGCTATTTTGCGATCGATTGGAGCCGCATTTGCATCTAAGGTATGTTCTCTCTCTCTGTAACCTAGTTTTTGTGATTTTCTTCTCTATGAGTTTTGCATTCAGCCATTTAACTAGGTTTTCCATTCCAAATCCTTAAGAATCATCTTGCAACAATGTCAGGACGCTGTGTACGTACCCGACGTGCTCTTATATAAAAGGAGCAAGATGCCGCTGAGCAGTTCAAACCAATCCTATTCCGCTCTGTGCTTGAGCGAGACCGTTGGGAGTTCTTTGAGCATCGTAACATCAACCCAGGAGCCTATGTGAGAACCAATGACTTTTGCACATTCCGTCTTCATCAACGGTTTGAGGAGATCGGGTGGTACCGCATCCTGAAACCCAACCGATGCTACTACCCGACCCTAGTCAAGCTATTCTACTCCAACATGGAATGCATGAACTAGGGTGCTAAAGAGATGCGGATCACCTCCTATGTGAAGGGGATGGAAATATCCTTTGACATGGGACAGCTAGCAAATATTTTGATGATCAGCAATAGAGGTGATCTAGTGTACTGCCCACCTCGGACTCCGACATATGAATTTCAGAGTCCCGATACCTTCTAAGAGATTAATGACATGCTGACTAAGGAAGCCCAGGGATGGAACCGTTCAGTCAACTACTTTGCCACTCCCAAGGTTGTCTACCGTGTGATTCAGCTGAATGTCCCCCCCACCCGTGGACATTATAATGATGTGTCTGCCCTGCAAGCCTACGTGACATACTGCTGCATGTACATGGGGGCATAGATACGTCTGCCTTACCTCCTAATGTGGACCATGGTAACTCGATCTGAAGGGCAGGATCGTCGAGTAGGAACCTATGCTACGGAAGGATATTGACTGACATCTTTCGTCGCTTTGGGGTGGACTTAGAGAGTGAGGGACGCTTGGGTGAAGAGGTCACAGACTTCAACCAAGACTCTCTGAGGAAGATGACCATAGATTTGAGGGAGGAGACACCTATTCCAGGAGAAGGTCGGTAGAGGGTGGCGATGCCGATGAGGCAGGAGGAGAAGCTACTGGGGTTGGTGGGGCTCCACCACCTAATCCCCAAGCTATGGGTTCGATGGCAGCTTCCACATCCCAGAGTAATAGGGGTGCAAGGCCCTACGGTCTCAATGACGTTATGGCCCGTCTGGATATCACTATATCATTGATGAGGAGTATGGACAGTCGCCTCGAGAGCATGGACAATAGAGTGGCCTCCCTAGAGGCACAAATGCAGGCGATGGTCTTCCACCTTGGTATCCCGGTGCCTCCTTCAGGAATGCATGGTCTGAACCAAGCTCAGGGCCAAGAGTAGAATCAGCAACAGCAAGAGTAGTGGCATGTCTGCCACTGTAGCTTTTAGGATTTCCATTTTCATGTTTTTATTTGAGTTTGATGTTTTTAGGTTTAGTTAAACTTTTACATTATGTCATTTGCTCTAGTTTGTTTAATTTTCTAGTCTTAGGCTAGTTAAAATTTCCTACTTTCCGTACTTTAATTTTATAAAAAGTGTAAGTTGTGTATTCTAGTTCTTTATTATAATGAAACGGCTTTAACACCTATACTTGTCTCCTAACTGTACAATTTCTATTATTGTTGTCTTGAGAGTTTTATTTAATGCTAGTTTCCCCAAAATTATTGTTTGACTGAGATTGTGAGTTAAGGCAGAGCTTCACACTCTGATACCATAGCTGTCATACTCCACTCCTGGCAGACCCAATTTACCATTAGGAATACCGACGGTGTGAGGAAGACACATACCTATCTTACAACCTACTACGATCTCTGATAGCAGTACCTTAACATATTCACAATCTCACAACACAAACCAATATAAGCAGCGGAATCAGAGTATAGTAGCAGAATTTATAAATAAAATGGGAAAAATATCTAATGGTAAAATAATAGCAATAACCGAGTTATTTTGTTACATTCATCTATGACATATACTATAATCTCAAAAATATACAATTCACAACTATATCCAAAAGTATCAAAAGATGATATACAATCTCACGGTGCAACGTAAGCATAGTGGTCGCAAGCACAATCCTGGTCGTGCTCCTCCGCTTCTGGAATCTACCAGTCGCTCACACCGTACTCTGACCCAGAAGATACTAGATCACCCGCCATCGACAGCATGATACCTGCATCATCATCTAAAAAGGGGTGTATACGTGGGGTGAGCTTTCCAACTTGCTCAGTGAGGGGTGGGTCAAGCGCATCCAAGCAAGTCAATAGCAGTAGTAATTTATGATGCATGATTGCAAAAATTAAACACATAGTCCATGATGCTAGTGCTGATGCTCGTGATGTAGTTCATTTATTTATTATCCACCTAACAATACAAACTAAGTTTGTTAAATGCTACTACGGCACATTAGGTTGTATCCCTCGTCTCGAAAATGACATTGACTATGCAGTGATACAAACCCTAGTCGTGATTAGAAGGCTACCGGTCCCCGTATGTGTCCATGGGTCTCCTAGCAAACCCCTGATAACCCCCTCCTAGTAGTCATGACATCGGTAACACATCAGCCACCCTGAACAGGTTCCCGCATCCAGCAACAATCACATCTTACCATGGAAGTGGCACTTTGGAAAGGCTCATCAAACATACCACAATGGGTTATCCAACACCTCAACCCCTGTTGGAAAGGGTGCATAGCATAGGGAGTGATACCTAACCACATATATACTATATGCCTTCATAATGATACAGTTAATATGGATTAGATGATACCGAAGAGACCTCAGCCACAAAGTGTAATCCATCTCCAAATACAGTCCCAGGTACACAATACCAGAGAGACCTTGGCCACAAAGTGAAATCCAAGATCGTTTACCTAATCTAGTATACAAATACCAGTTGAGTATGGACTACGCAACACCGGTAAGACCTCAGCCACGAAGATTATTCATTTCCAAATGTAGTCCCGGGGTACACGATACCAGCGAGACCTTGACCACAAAGTGTAACCCGTGACTACAACTAATTCTAATGCACATAATCAATGCATGAATGCAACATACATATGGCAATCACGACACCAGTACCACCTCGGCCATACCGAATTCCATCTCACACACACACACACATCCAACATACATACGACGATCACGGTACCTGCACGACCTCGGCCACACAGGATCCCATCATAAATTTCATAAAATTCATATCATGATCGTGAAATGGTGATTTCAATTAAACATATAATTCTAAGAATGTGAGAAATTTAATAAATAATAAACATTTAAAAAATAAACACAATACATCCCTCACCTGTTTTACGATCAGTTACGTTTGGGTTCAAGTACGGCCACCGATCGATTAATTTAATTATGGCTTCGGGGCATGTGCACATCACTGTCCTAGACACAAGGGAATCATACATCAATACACGTCAGAAACATCGGGAGGGACCCACACAGGTCATCCCCAAAGGGTACAGACAGTTCTTAGGTGACACTACTATCATCGGAAACTCCCACCGAAAATATCAGTTCTGTTTCCAGTGGAGGTGACAGAGAGCACATTAGGCTCATTTGTCCACTGGAAACAACCCACTAGAAATATCTATAGTGCTTCATGTGCCATATTTTTGGTGGACACAGAAAGGTCCAACTAGAATTGGGGCTTTCCCGCTCGGGCTCGATCGTCAAGATTTATTCCATGGAGTTTGTAAGGGATGTTTCTAGCATCATTCTAAGCCAGGAAAATCCCATTTCCACTAAGCCGTTTGGGAGATACATCGATCGAATGATTAAAACCCTAGTTAGTCTTTTGGCATTACATGTTGTCGGAGATCACCGGGCTTGGTTCGAGCTCGGTAACAATACCGGGAGGGTAAAACACCCAACCCACAACCTTGACATAGTTTGTACATCAAGATTCTACCCATACCTTGTTTTTCTTAGGTTGAAATGAAGAGAGAGAGTGGCATGGGAGGTTGTACTTACCTCCGACGGCGATTCCAGCAACAAGGTGGCAGCCAACACCAAGGTAGGCCTTCAATCCCCTTCTCCTTCCTCTTCTTCTTCCTTCCTTCCTCTCTTCTTTCTCTCCTCACCTACATTGGGAACAAGGGAAATGAGGAAATGAATCCTCATTTCCCAACTTATAACTTAAGTTGGCCCTTAGGGTCTGTGTGGTTTGGGCCTCTTTTGAACCAATCGGGTTAAAACAAGTTTCGGGGCATGAGGACCCGCACAATTGGCTCCATAAGGTGTTCTCATCAAGAGGAAGATGTGGAGGATGATTTGGGATCATCTGAAACCATTTACGATCCGAGTGGTGGGACCCATGGGCATCGGAACCTCGACAGTAGCCAGTGGACCCACCGAAAATAGGCACCGGATTCATGCCTAGGCTGCTTTTGGTGGCTTGTTTTCGGTGGTCAAGATAGCCTACTATCCTAACATCTTGTTGTCCCAGGGTTGGTCTCGCACAGGTGGTTGCCCTCAGACATACCCAAGGCTTTTTGGCAATTATGATGCGTGCCAAAAATTAAGTGTGGGGAGTTGGGTCACTTACCATCTAGGATCGGAAGGTATGAATCCCCTCCAGTTAGAGAGGTATGAAATGCACGAACATGTGGGGTCATCTCTACCCCTTCAACAATATTCAGCCGTGAGCCAAAACTCAGTCGTACTTTCGATCTTCGATCCGAGGCCTGTCACAATAGTTCAAATTAGACCGGATTAGGGCATGAGTGTAACACCATGTATCCGATCACCAAGAGCACCAAAGAAGATGCCATCTATCATAAATCAAAATATTATCTACTCCATGTATCCGGTTACCAGGAGCACGAGGGAGGATTCCTCTCTTACTTCCTCATAGGTCATGTCTACTCCTTATTCTGGTCACTAGGAGCACTAGGGAGGACACTTCCTAACTTACAAAACCTCATCCAGTACATAACCCCCTACTGGAAAGGGATGGTAGTCATAGGGTGTTATTGTTCTCATTTGATACATCTCTTCTTTCATCATAGGTCGTGTCTACTCCTTATTCTGGTCACCAAGAGCACCCGAGAGGACACTTCCTAATTTACAAAACCTCATCTAGTACATAACCCCCTACTGGAAAGGGACGACAGTTATAAGGTGCTATTGTTCTCATTTACTTTTATCTCATTCATTTTTTTCTCTTACTTTTCCTTTCTTTCTTCTTTCTTTTACTTTCTCTTTCCTTTCCTTGAATGTGAACTTCATTATATTCATATATTTGAACATCATCAAAATCATTATGCATATAAACAAACTCATCATTTCATTGCATTCATTAAACATACAATACACATTGAAACATCTCATACCCTTAATCTTAACATCTTAGCATCATACACTCAATTGTTCCAAGATCATTGGTATTACATGAGCATTTCATATAATCATTAATAAGTATTAATATTACATGTTAATACTTACATAATCTCATCATAACATGCCACATATCACTTCATATGTATTCCGTAATCTAATACGAATCATCAAACAATATTCATGTTGCACTCACCTTCACTCTACTTGGTAATTCCAAGCTCCAAACGTCTAATAGCATCTGTACAATAATATATCCTATATAATGGTAAAATAATAATTAATAAGGTCTTCCCACTGCTTAAGTTTACTAGACAAAACCTCATAAACCCAACTACAATTTGAGCTATGTTCAGTGGTTAAACAGTTCACGCAGGACCTTTTATTTCAAATCTATTTTTTGATATCTTTCAAAATACTTGGATTAAATATATCTTCATATAATACGTATGTTTTTTAGTCTTCTAACTATCACAATAAAAATTAGTCATTCATAGTTATAACGAATGAGTTATACCCATTTTAGTGGACAGAGGTCAAAACTGATATATAATCATACTCTCGGGTTCATGAAATTCACTTACTTTGAACTAACTATTTGACCACTTTAGGAACAGAATTAGAAAAACTTATATTTCTATAAAAATGATAGAAAAACGAATCTATTTTCAAACCTAACTAGAATCATATCATTCAGAGTTAAAATGAAAACTATATAATGTTTAGACTAAGCAGAGGTCAATCTGCCAATCACATACAACTCCATTGAAATTGACATTTTGGTTGGGGTTTTAACCCCTACTCCTTCAAGCATTCAATTGATGATTATTTTTTTATATTTTCACATTAATTAAACTCTAATTCTTTCTCTTTAAAAGCTTCAACTAAATCTTATATGGATTTATTAAAAATCAAGTTAATTGAACAACTCACCTTAAGATTCAAGTTTGTAATTTACAAGTTCCTTCAGTTCATTGTTTTCTTTTTCCTAAATTTTCCTAAGTAGGTATATTTACCACTTTAATTGAAATCTGAATTAAAAAATTGAAACATAATACTAGGTTGGATAGATTAACCTAACAATTTCTGAAACCTGCTGAAGCTCGTACTCTCTCTTCAATCTTCCAATGAACAACTTTTTGTTCTTCCTTGATCTTAATTACCACTTCAATTCCTCTCTTCCTCCCTCTTTTTTCTTTGTTTCTCTCTTCTTCTATAACACAAGACAAGCCACCCTCTCTTTTATTAATAAACAAAACTAGCCACCTTTCTACGTGTCTTCTCCCACCAGCTCTCTCTCTCTCTCTCCCCCCCCCCATAGTCAAGATTCATTTATTTCCTGTAGACTTTTGTGTGTGTTGTTTTTCTACCACATACCTATGTTTTGGATTATTATATAAATAGTCAAGGTGGGCATTAATGATTATTATTTTATTATTATTAACAATGACAAAGTGTATTGTTTTGTTTTGTATTATATATCATACTTTGTACAAAGATATCTAGCCACCTCCTCCATTCGTGACTATTTCTTCTCTTTTGTTTGTTATCAATAAATGGCATCAAATTATTGATCAAAATCTATTAGAAATTAAGATATATAAAAATAAAATAAAATGTAAAATGTGGGGCATTACATAATATGTATTTGCTTTTCAAGTATATTTTAAGAAAACTATTGATAATTTCACTTCGTTGAGTTGTTGTCATATTAGCACAAAATGGTTCACTTCCATACATCAAAGCCCATTTCTCTCAAATATCAAATAAATTCAATAACCATGTGTTTTCTTCAAGCTTGAACTCTGTGAGCAACACATTCCAAACTGAAATTAATTTCTGTTCATTTTCAGAACCATATATGACACTTTTGAACCTTTTCTTGAAGCGTTATGTATAAGCACCACCAAGGATGACAGATTTCCCTATGCCACAAACAAAAGCGATGACATATTTGTGACATTACAGTAGCAATAGCTTTCCCTATGGTAGCTTGCTAGTCTGTAAGAATTGTCTTTGGTGCTCGTCCTAATATAGCTTTTAAAAAAGTTTGAAACAACCAAATAAAAGACTGTTGTTTCATCCAAAAGTAATGTAGCATAAAAAAAAAATTTTGTTTGTCTGTGATGATTTACACCAGTAAATGGTGCAAATGGCCGATCATACTTATTTGTTTTATGTATTGCATGAACATCACCAAAGCAAAAGTAATCATGGACTGACCTTGCATCCACCAAAAAAAAAAAAAAAATTGGTCATCTTATCTTCTTGGTCAACTTGTGCACTATGATAAAACGTTGGATCTTCTAAATGTTTATTTTCTAAATACTCTAATATACAATTAATATCTCCATCTTTAAGCTCCTCGGTATACTTCATACGCAATTGATATTTGTAGTCATTCTTTGTAAAGTTGAGATTTTAATACCCTCCAGCTTGTTCACATAAAAAGTCATATCCTACTGTAGGCGATATCCTGGAATTATCCATTGCTACAATTAAAATACTATGTGAACATTCCACGACCCTTTGTGATCTAAGCATAAATGTTTTTTCCTCTAGTACAAGAGAATGATTATGCTCACATTTAAATTCAGTAACTAACCATTTCTCATCTTTTTTTAGCTTTATAGTCATCCGTGCTTGACAACCAGTTTTTGTAATTACTCAACTCTTTTTCACATGTTGAGTACGACTATCCACTTGTCGATAACCTTCTTTTGGGCATATAAATATTTTTAGTTGTACAATACCTTTCTGGGTTCTTTCTATCCGTTATTTTCGAATGCTAAAACCTTTTTTTGTTGCATACAATTTGTAAAAATTATATGCTTAGTTGGCAGAGTCAAACTCCTTGCGATTGAAGGAACCTCAATTTCTGACTCTTGAATCCCTTCTGAAATATATCTATTTCTGTTTGTTTCCTCTTCATGACTCACATTTAAAGGAACTTCAGAAAGTACTACTTGTTGCTCATTTAAAGACATATAATCAATAATATTGCATTCATCATTTGAACCACTTTCACTACTAGTCTCCATAGTAATATCCATCACTATCAAATGCCACTGTAAAGATAGTAGGAAATAGGGATCTATAAGTAAAAAAATATACCAAGAATATAAGCAACTATTTTCACTATCAGTTAGTTTTCCTACTGCACTGATTGCAAAATTGACTATCCAACCCATCCTTGGTTGATCAGATTAAAGAAGCTCAGAAAACAGACCCTTCGATGATTGAGATTAGAGAGGTCTTGTGGAAAGGGAGATGGTCACAATTCCATATTATTGAAGACAGACTAACAAAAAATGAGAAATGTCTATGTGTACTAGAAGATCCAGAATTGAGGGAACTGTTATTGAAAGAAACACTTTGTTCTTCTTATTCTATACACCTTAGAAGCACCAAGATGTACCGTGACTTGAAGAGTACAATTGGTGGAATAACATGAAGAGGGACATTGTTTTGTTTGTAGCAAATTGTTTGACTTGTCAACAAGTGAAGACAGAGCACCAGAGGCCGTCAGGACTTCTACCCCCACTAGAGACACCGCAGTGGAAATGGAACCATATTACCATGGACTTTATTATGGCATTGCTTAAGCCACGTAAAGGCCATGATGTTGTATGGGTCATAGTTGACCGTTTGACAAAGTTTGTGCATTTTCTTGCCTATTCCATGAAGTATACTGTTGAACGAATGATACAAATGTATATTGATGAGATTGTTAGATTACACGATATTCCAATGTCCATTGTGTCTGATAGGGACCCAAGATTTACCTCAAGAGTCTAGAAGAGTGTGCACCAATGCTTGGGAACTAAACAAAGGTTTAGCACAACTTTTCACCCACAAACCAATGGACAAACAAAGAGGGTGATTTAGATACTTGAAGATATGCTCTGAGCTTGGCCTTAGATATGGTAGGTGATTAGGAGAAGCATTTACCTTTGGTTGAATTTACTTACAATAATATTTTTTTCAGGCAACCATAGGAATGGCACCATATGAAGCATTGTATAGTAGGAAGTGCCGATCTCCCATATTGTGGGAGGAGGTTGGTTAGCACAAGTTATTGGGACCTAAGATTATACAAAAAACTCAGGACAAAATTCAACTTATTTAGAAGAGGATAAAAGTGGCATAGGATAGACAGAAGAGCTATGCCAATGCTAAGAGAAAGGAACTAGAGTTTTCAGTTGGGGACCGTGCATTTCTGAAGATTGCACCTATGAAGGGAGTAATGAGGTTTGGGAAGAAGGGAAAGCTTAGCCCTAGATTCATTGGTCCATTTGAAATACTACAGAGAGTTGGACCAGATGCTTATAGATTAGTATTACCCCAGCCTTAGCAGGAGTTCATGACGTCTTTCATGCTGCGTTACTTAGAAGGTACGTGGCAGATCTATCTCATATTTTGAGCTATGAGTCAACAACTAAATGTAGACTTGTCCTATGAAAAAATACCTATTGCGATGTTAGATTATAAAGAGCAAGTTTTACGGAACCATACCATCTCATGCGTGAAAATTCTGAGGCAACCACAGTATCCAAGAATACTAGTGGGAGAAAGAGGACGATATGCAGACGA
Source organism: Macadamia integrifolia (assembly GCF_013358625.1). NCBI lineage: Eukaryota > Viridiplantae > Streptophyta > Magnoliopsida > Proteales > Proteaceae > Macadamia > Macadamia integrifolia. The sequence goes on along the minus strand of NW_024868698.1, from coordinate 23,520 downwards.
TGTACCCACATTTATTCGATGATCCAGGTATATAAATTTCAAGGACGAAATTTGTTGTTAAGAGGGAAGAATTATAATATCCTAAAATCTGATTATGGGTATTTTCGTCTTTTGACCATTGTAGGGTCAGGGTGACTTAAAGTTGGGATACTAGACCATTGAGGGTGCATTAATACTTATTAAATATTAAAAATCATCCATTAGATGTAACTACACTATAGAGTAACTTTAGGGTTTTTGCCTTAGAAATTACCATTTTGCCCCCCTGAACCCAGATTTACCAATTTTTCATTGAATCAAAATTTGACTTTTCTTTTTAATTTTTTAATTTTAATCTCAACCCTAATATTGAATTATTAAGTAATAATAATATATATATATATATATATATACAATTAACTAACAAAGTAGATAAGACCTAAGTCATTAACAACCTTAATTAACTAATTCTGTTGCTAATTAATAATTAACAAATGAAGACATTCTTAATAAATTGATGGACTTTCCTTTTGAAATTTGGATATCTTTGAGCATAAAGTAAGGGAGATAAAGTAGGAAAAGAGAGAGAGAGAGAGAGAGTTGGAGATCGATTGTGACTAGAATAGAGGAAGAGAGAGAGTTAGAGATGAAGTAGGTCGAGATGAATTAGGGAGGGGAGAGAGAAGCCAAAATTTAACTTTCTTTTCTTTCACCCTCTATTTAAGTAAAATTAAAAGGAAAAAAAAAAAAAAGAGAAAAGGAAAAAGGTATCATGGGGAAGAAAGACGAGAAGGAAGAAGAAGAAGAAAAATGAGAAAAGAAATTAAGATTTCGAACGATTTTCAAGGTAAGAGTTTTTAGCCTAAGATTTAATTACATTTTATGTTCTTCTTGGGGGATAGACCATGATTTAAAGGTATGAAATTTTGGATTATGAGTTTGATGAGATAGAAAATAAGATTTTGCGATGATAAGAGTATTTTTTGGGTTGGATATAATAGTAGTCCGAGATTGTTCATATTATTAAATATAGTTAGCGATTTTTTTTTTTATGATCTGAAATAATTATTGGGAGTATATACATCTATTTATATGACCTCATAAGATTTTATTAAATTTGGAGTTAATTTGATACACTGAAAAATTTATGTACTCCTATAGGTCACTGCCAGTGAAGTTTTCTGTACCCGAGAATGGGGATAGTGACGGAGGAATATATACTTTGAATTTTTATCTGATTTTTTACAATAACAACTTTTATGAGTCTTCTAAATTCTTAAAATGGTTAGAAGCTACTTGGGTTCAGGAAAGTGGGTTAATGAGTTTTTTTAATTTGTTGGACGAAATCTATTACAGTCTGAAGACCGTTTTTTAAGGGGATTGACACCTAACCTAAGAAGGTTTTTCTAATTTTATATTCATATGAGAATTATATATATGAGTTAGGATAGGATCTAATTTCAACTTATTTAGATTTCGATAGTTATTTATTTTCTATTTTACTTATTCTATTCTGTACAAAAAAAGAAATCGAGGTGAGTGGAGCTTCTATCCTAATTTGTTTATGTTTATAAGTATATCTAAAAGAGGATTTTATGAACACTAGATCTATTCTAAACCTTAGATTTCATAGTGTTTTGTCATAAAAAATAAAAAATAAACAAAAAAATAAAAATTATAAACCTAATGTTATGTACATGAGAGAATGAGGAGCAAATTGAATTTTGTTCCATGATTTGCAATATCTATACTTTCAAATTGAGCATTGATTACATAATGTTAGTTACTTATAATATGTGTTAAGTTTTGATTATGATTGCATGGAATAATGTACATAGTACATTACATAATAGTTATGATATGAGTTTTTATTTATGCATGTATTCTTTCAATTTTGGTTCACATAATTTTACTATTTTCATGTATGAGATGTTGTGTTAATGATGATTTACATTACCAACTTTAATTGAGGAGGGATGTGAGGCTTCCTTAATCATTTGCATTGTTATTTATAGCTGTTGTTTCGATAATTTTTAACAAAAATTGAAGTTGAGTTCATGTTCATATAGAGACCGATTAGGGTGGAATGAGGGTATTGATCACACTTAAATTCTGAACTTGTTTGTATTATTCATGTTCGCATAGAGACAGACCAGGGTGGCTTAGGCATATTGCATTATTATTAATGAAAAATGCGTATCATTGACTAGCAACTATCTTATGAGAGGAAAAATTATTGAAGCATTCACAAGAAGCATTTTACATAGACTGAAGCAAGCTTAAGATAATGGGTGGAAGGTGGCAGAAGTTAATTTGAAATGATTCTGAGGAACTTGAATAGCTTCTTTAGGAAGGAAAAAAAATACCACATCATGGCCTTGGAACGTCACTCCAAGTTTTTTGGATGTCTATGACATCATCTCTAATATTAAATTTTGGCTCAGGCCTACCAATGAAGTGGTCCTTTTTCTTTCTAACTTTTAACCTCTATAACCATGAACAGTAAAACAAATGTCAGTCTCACGCACAACAATGTAGATGTATATTCTTTTCTGAGTTAAATGTATTTTTCAATTCTCATTTAAAATAAATAAATACATAAATAAAAATCTTCCGAGTCAACCACGTCACCACTCATTTCCTGTTCCTCAGATGAAATCCCACTCACTGTAACAGCTGATGGCGAGTGAAAATGATATTCATAACCGATTGATGTTGCCAGACCAGCAATATGAGACTTTCGTCAAGCCAAGATGTACACGACGGTAAGCATGAGCTTACAGAGAGCCATATTAATAGTCAGGAACATCAACTAAAACAGAAAGTCTTGAACACCAAGGCACGCTGGAGAGAGATCTTTTTTTCGCTACAGATAAGCCAAAGGATATATTAAACTCAAAATAATAGGAGAGACCTCTTCTCCGGTCTTCAATTTTGGGAAACAGGTTCTCTTTGTTCCCTCTCTCTCTCTCTCTTTTCCCCTTTCAACTATCTCAACATCAAGAAAACCTTCAAAGATATGCAAGGGTGATTACATCCATCTACCTAAACCACCAACCAATACCTGATTATAGAGATCAGCAGAGGTGCAATAGGGGCTAGCAATATGTTCAATTCTGTTAACGTGTTCAATCCTGTTAAGGTAAAATTAGTTTATTTTTTCAACCAAAACAAGAAAACCAATGCCCTCGGGTTGGAACTTGGAACTCAAAACACAGGATATCATGAATTGTTTATTTGCAAACTTAAAACTTCAGAATCCTTTACAAGAAAGATGAGAAAGGAACAACAGAGCAATCACAAGTAACTTATAATTGCAACGAGATAACGAGTAGTCCCATTCCCATAACAAACAATTAAAACAGATTGAAATGATTATATCTAGCCTGAGTAAAGATGGGTGTCCTCCTCCTGTACATGTATGTGATGATTCTTGTCTCTCTGTACAGCCATCTTGACTGGCCAGATCAACCACATTAAGATCAAAACTGCAGCTGTAATTCAGTCTTGAGAGAACTGCTACCACAGAGAACAAGTCTCATTTAAAGATGAATCACACATAGGAATCCAAATAACCATAAGAATGCCTTTTGCTGTACTGAAGCAAGCTTGCATATGTCCTGTCCCATACTCCTATGAATAGAGACTCATCATCTGGACTCAATGATACACCCGAGATCTCACCAAAGAAATCAATCTCCTGCCGCTTTTTATAATCCACTTTTGTGCTATAGATATGGACAAAATCTGCAGGCTCAGCGACTGCCATGAACTCCCCATCCGAGGAGAAATGAATTGACCGGACAGCACCCAGGTTTCCCTTGAGTATCGCAACAGGTGCTGATAGTTTTCTAAGATCCCAAACTCGGCATGTCTTATCTTGATTGCCAGTGGCAAAGGTGCGGCCATCCGGGTGCCATGCCGAAGCAAATGAGTAATCTAGATGACCAGCCAATGTTGCCACCGTCTGCATCATCAAAAAGTTATAAAAGAGGAGAAAAAAAGGGTTCATTGTGAGATACATCCATTGTTTATGTGTTTCAAACTTGGAAACGACATATTGAATAGCACTGCCCCACTCCACCCCACCCAGGATAAAAAAGAAAAGGGGGTGGGGGGGAGGGGAAATGTGCGTACTATAAAAAAACCAATATACCTTCCCATCTTGTGAATTGACAAGCAATGCATCAAGGTTATCTCCCACAACTGTTATAAGCTTGCGATCTGGACTCATGGATGTGTGCTGCAACGAGTATACACCATAAGAACTAACTATTCTAGTGACATTTCAGAAACCAAAAACGATTACCAAACTCCATCAACTGAAACCCACTAACAATAATGAAAAGGGGTAAAGGACTAACATTCACTGGCCAAGGGAAGCGGAAGTGGTTCAAAAGCTGAAACTTCTCCATGTCAAATTCTCGTATGCCACAATCATTATTTGATGCCAGGAAATGGACTACACCACTGGAAGCAATTTCTAGATCAGATCTCAACTTTCCAAAAAAGATATACCTATTATATAAATACAGAGAAATTGGGAAAGGGAACACTACCTCAAGCTATCATATATTTCGATAGCATTTGTGATTGCATTGTCGTCATACGTCGTCCGTGTACAAAAGCTAACTCCCCTTCGATCTAAACGCTGCAGAATAAGATCAAAGAGAGGCATGGAATCATGAAGATGAACTTCAAGGAAATAAAGGCATAACAAATAGATGGGGAAATGTTTTCTGTCATAGAGCGCGTGCTTCCATGTTTATGCCTCTCTCCTCCCCCTATGAAATGACATATGTACCCCTAATTGGGTGAGGCGAGAGATATAGACACAAAGCACTGGCGTAGACTACGCTCCCAGATAGAGAACACTTCCCTAAATTGATTCACATATTCCACCAAAAATACAAATGGGCATTGTGGATCCCCACGGAAAAAAATATCAGGCAGACACTTTGTCAACCAAATGGATGCAGGCGCCTTTTAACAGATGCAAGCGAAGGCCAAACACTGTGATATACATTTTATTATTTTGTCTTCAGTGTCACAGTCGCCCAGCTGATTCAGGACAAGGTCGCCCATAAATTTCACAGGTGCAATGGAGAGAAATCAATTTTAGACAAAGCACATAAATTCTTTAGAAAAAAAAAATGAAAAAATTGTTCTGCAACATCTTAGAGCTTGTAAGGGGACCATTTCCAGGTTTTTCCCTGTTGGACCATTTCGAATCATCAAGTGGAAAACAATAATGTATTAAAATCAATATATACTAATAATAAGTAAATGATTAGTCAAGAGATCTATGGCTTCATGTGATCAAATAGACAAACAAGACAAACATGAAAGGGTTGAAACAAACTTATAAGGACCACCTATTCAAGCAATTTGGTGACTGCAATTCAAGCTGGGTCAATCAAAGTAAAAAAAAAAATATGCCATCAGCCATGAGAAGCTGGTGTGTTGGACGAAGTCCACCACACTTCCTTATCAATAAGGGCATACCCAGTGGCTCCCGCTACTGCGGGGTCTGGGGAGGATCATAATATATGCAGCCTTACACCTGCTTCACGAAGAGGCTGTTTCTCAACACTCCCTTATCAATCAAGTCTCACATTATGAGTTCTGGGCGCGGTCACAAAATCCTCCAAACCATCTTTTCCTCCAATGCATAAAAAAGTTTTATTATTGTTTTTTTATTTTTTATTTTTTTTGGTTGGAAGGGGGGGGGGGGGAGACAACGGCCACAGGCTGATTGCAGAAGACATCAACAAAATCCAAATCCAAATCCAAAGCTTTCCATTCAATCCCACAAAGGCTACAAAGCAGCTCAATTAAAACTAATACCACAACCTGAGTGATAGCTCAACTATGACATTCCTCAATCCATTTTAAAAGGAAGGGGAAGAACCATCATCCACCAATCGCTAAACATGGTCAGAACCTCAGTAGGATAAGTTTCTCAGAAAAAAACCAATTGAAAGAACAAGGAATCCATTGTGTTTTCCCAGTCTCTGTACACTAAATCCATGTTGCACAATCAAATTTGTGTTTTTCAAGTACCTGGAAATTAAAATGTGGACACAATCTATGTTCCTCAATCAAACTTATGTTTTTCATCATATGCAATGTTAGAAGTCCATCAAAAGCAAGGACTAATCAGTGCTTAAAAGACCATTCTTCTCACTCCATAATGTGTGTGAGGACATGCATTAGGTAGCCCTTGATATTCACAAATACAACCCAATTCAATTTGGAAATACATCCTAGAGATAATAGCAAATCTGGACTCTTAAGCTCTAAGTATAGAACTCTGGTAGAAGGTATCACCAAAAGTTCAGAATAAGAGAATTAGAAGAGAAAAGCAATAACTAACAAAGGGCTGGTCAGAATGAACTGAAACCCTGATCCTCTGGTCCTTTTGAATAAGGTGACTTGCTGGTAAAATATCGGAGAAATCAGAGTTCAGAAAAGTGGTGCATGGAGGAACACCCAGCAAACTAGAACTAGAATTTCAGAACCAGAGCTTGGGATCTCTCAATTGGAATCAAGGGAACACTTCAAATGAAGCATAAATATGAAGATTTGTAAGCAGATCAATAACTAAACAGATACTATATTTTGGAAGCTAACTGGAAATATAAACGAAAAGAGGTGTGCCTCAACGTAGGAAATATAGGGGGACTGACCTGAGATTATAGGAAAAAAATACGAATACAGAAAATTGAAGAAGGGGGGAGAAAAAGGAATCCACCAGTGAGATAAGATCCTTAGAATCCACCAAGGCAACCTGTGAATCCACCCAAGTAAACTGCAAATCCTCACAGCACACAGTTGAAAAGTGGTCAAGGTTTGCAATTTCAGGATTTCGACCCCATTTCTATTTCAGTAAAATCTCAGTACATTTTGGTCCAATTCGACACTACAACTTCAATAGTCATTTCATTTCAATTTCGGTCAAAACCGAAATATTTCACGAAATATAGAACCATAAAAGTGGTCTGAAAACTAAGAAGCTTACCTACTGCCAGCTATGCTCCCTATTTATTCCATCTAGGTCACTTTAGAAATAAGATACAAACTGCAAAATAAAATTATAACTCAATCTCTAAACGATTATAGAACACTAAATAGGACTCAACAAAGGAAAAGCAATCAAATCAAGGAATGAATTGATCCCATGACCAGAAAGCTGAACAAACTCCTATGCAGCTAAAGGAAAACAAGGTTTAACCAGTTCTATTATTTTCTATGGATGTATCAAGAGATCTTCTACACCAAAGATTACCCCCCAATCAGATGTTCCTAACCACCACGAAGGTTGGATTTCATTGAAATTCCTAGCAGACAATAACTAGTAAGAAAAACCTAACTGGTACAGCACAAATTTGTTCCTGTATCATATGGCAGAATATTACAAAAATTCATACGCATGGTACCAACAAGACTACCACTCTAAGCACAAATAATGCACACACTTATGGTACATCAAATGCTTTTACCTAGCAGAGTTGGTAGCAGGTCAGAGTGGGGATTTTAAATCCCTCACACCATATTCAGCAGGTAGTTCCCCACCCCCACCCCCTCCCCCCGCCCAAAAGAAAAAAAAAAGGGGGAAAGTTTTGTGACACTACTTTTCTTCTTATATTCTAAAGGTTTAATTGGATGTTATCAAACCCTACTCTATCACACTAGCACTTAACTACACAAGGATATGGGCACGGAGAAACATGGATTTTATACTTCAATATTTCTAATTTAAGCGGAAGTAGGTTCTCAATTTTTTTCATACATGTAACAGGTTGGGTTGGCATTGGTTTAATTCAATGATGGGGGTACAGATTTGGTAGAAAGAGATCCAATATCTGGTCCAGAGCAAAAGAGACTATTCATAAAGCCAAAAACGGTAATTACTTCCATTGCTCTACTGTAAGATTGAGTGTTGATGACAGAAAGAAAGCACAACCACCTTGAACCCATGAATTTCCATCCCCAACTATAGAAACACACATATATATGGATGTTATCCTCACAATAAATTGAGGGATAGCCTTTTCAATATTCTTCGCTCAACTAAATAAATAAAAAATTCAATAGTGTAGCATGAACTGGAAACTCTTTGTGCAACTTTGCTGCTCACATATGAAGCTGTGTAAAAATAGACTCACCTTACAAGTAAGTTCTCCTTGGAAACCACCTGCAACCAGAAAATTGTCCTTGACTGCAAGTGTGCTAATCTGGGTCTGTGTAAAACCTTCTAATATACTCCCAGGATATTTCTAGATATACAAAACAAAAGAAGACCTCAGCAAAGCTGCATTAAGCATGCACAGAGAGAGAGCAGGGCAGGTGTTGGGGTGGGGGGTGGGGGGGGGGGGGGGGGTGGATGTTACCAGAACAAGAAGATGAGACCGAAAGAAAACAGGAACACCAAAATGCAAAAGCAACAAAGTCGAACCTCAGTTGGTGCGACATGTCCCGAAAAGTTGAGGACCTCTGATGAGTTGCAAGACAGTGAGGACCAGTGAATAACTGAATAGT
>NW_024868698.1:0-10000 GCF_013358625.1 Macadamia integrifolia | reverse complement strand
ACACGCATCATAATTTTTGAAAAGCCTTGGGCATGTCCAAGGGAAACCACCCATGCGAGACCAACCATGGGACAGCAAGCTGTCAAGACAGCAAGCAGTCTTGACCACCGGAAACAAGCGACCGGAAGCAACCTGGGCATGAATTCGGTGCCTGTGTTCCGGTGGGTTCACAGGTTGTTATCGAGGTTCCGATGCCCGTGGGTCTCGTCACCCGCTTCGTAAATGGTTCTGGATGATCTCAAATCATTCTCCACATCTTCCTCTTGATGTGAGTACCTTATGGACCTAAATGTACGGGTCCTCCTGCCTCGAAACTCATTTTAACCCGATTGGTTCAAAAGTGACCCAAATCAAACAGACCCTTAAGGCCAACTTAAGTTATAAGTTGGGAAATGAGGATTCATTTCTTCATTTTCCTTATGCCCAACGTAGGAGAGGAGAGAAAGAGGAGAGGAAGAAGAAGAGGAAGGAGAAGGAGACTGAAGGCCTACCTTGGTGCCGGAATAGCTACCGGAGCTAGGTACAACCTCCCATACTACTCTCTCTCTATTCATTTCAACCTAGACAAAGCTAGAAATGGATGGAATCTTAGTGTACACACCATGTTAGGTTTGTAGGATGGGTGTTCTACCCTTCCGGTGTTGTTGTCGAGCTCGAACCAAGCCCGATGATCTCCGACAACATGTAATGCTAAAAGACCAACTAGGATTTTGATCGTTCGATCAACGTATCTCTCAAACGGCTCAATGGAATTGGAATTTTCTTGGCTTAGAATGATGCTAGGGACATCGCCTACAAACTCCACGGAACAAATCCCGATAATCTAGCCTGAGCCAGAAAGCCCCAAATTGGTTGGGCTGCCCCGTACCTCCATCGGAAATAGCCCATCGGATCCACTGGGTCTATTTCCAGTGGCATATTTCCGATGAACATGTGAGCTTTACATGCTCTCCGTTACCTCCACTGGAAACAGGTCTGATATTTTTGGTAGAAATAACCTATTTTTGGTGAAAATACCCTATTTCTGGTGGTTGTTTCCGGTGACATTATTGTCGTTGGGAGACAGTGTCTGTACACTTTGGGGATGACCTGTGTGGGTCCCTCCCGATGTTTTCGATGCGTACTAATGTACGATTCCCTTGTGTCTAGGACAGTGACGCGCACGTGCCCCGAAGCCAAAATTAAATTGATCGATCGGTGGCCGTACTTGAACCCAAACATGACTAATCGTAAAACAGGTGAGGGATGGACTGTGATTATTTTTAAAATGTTTGTTATCATTAAATTGCTCACATGTTTAGAATTATATGTTTAATTGTAATTATTCCAAATATGATTATGATATGCTACATTGTCATTTTATGATTTTGATATGAAGTGTATGGAAATGTATGACGGGATTCGGTGTGGGTGTGTGTGTGAGACAGAATCTGACGTGGCTAAGGCGGTACCGGTGCCGTAATTTTGGTATGTTTGTTGCATTCATGCATTGATTATATGCATTAGAGTTAGTTGTAGTCGCGGGTTACACTCTGTGGCCAAGGTCTCGCTAATATCGTGTACCCCGGGACTATATTTGGAAATGGATACGCTTCGTGGACGAGGTCTTGCCGGTATTGCATTGTCCATACTCAACTGCTATTTGCATGCTAGATTAGGTAAACAGTCTCGCGCTACACTTTGTGGCCAAGGTCTCTCTAGTATCATATACACGAGACTGTATTTGGAGATGGATTACACTTTATGGCCGAGGTCTCTCTGGTATCGTGTAATCCATACTAACTGTATCATTATGAAGGCATGTAGTATATATGTCGTTAGATATCACTCCCTATGTTAAACACCCTAGCCAACAGGGGTTGAGGTGTTGGATAACCCATTGTAGTATGTTTGATGAGCCTTTCTGAAGTGCCACTCTCGTGGTACGATGTGATTGTTATCAGAGGCGAGAACCTGTCTGGTGTGGCCGATGTGTTACCGGTGTTGTGACTGCCAGGAGGGGGTTATCAGTGATTTGCTGGGTGACCCATGGACGCATACGGGGACCGATAGGCTTCTAATCACGACTAGGGTTTGTATCGTTGCGTAGTCGATGTCATTTTCTAGACGAGGGATACAGCCTAATGCGCCATGGTAGCATTTACCAGACTTAGCTTGTATTGTTAGGTGGATAATAAACAAATGAACTACATCACAAGCATCATGGACTATGTGTTTAGTTTTTACAATTATGCATCATAAATTATTACTGCTATTATCTTGCTTTACTGCTATTATCTTGCTTGGATGTGCTTGCCCCACCCCTTACTGAGCAAGTTGGAAAGCTCACCCCACGAATACACCCCTTTTTAGATGATGATGCAAGTATTATGGTGCCAATGGCGGGTGATCCAATATCTTTTGGGTCGGAGTACGGTGTAAGCGACTGGTGGATGCCATAAACGGAGGCGCACAATCAGGACTGTGCTTACACCGCATCGTGAGATTGTACATCATATTATAATATTTTTGGATGTAGTTGTGGATTATATATTTTCTTGAGATTATAGTATATGTCATGGATGAAGGTAACAGAATAACTCGGTTATTGCTATATATTACCATTAGATGTTTCCCAATTTTATTTATAAATTCCACTACTATACTCTGATTCCACTGCTTATACTGGTTTGTGATGTGAGATTGTGGAAATATTAAGGTACTACTATCAGAGATCCTGGTAGGTTTGTAAGACAGGTACATGTCTTACTCACACCGTCGGTATTCCTAATGGTAAGTTGGGTCTGCGGAGAGTGGCGTGTGATAGCTATGGTATAAGAGCATGAAGCTCTGCCTTAACTCACAATCTTAACCAAACCATGATTTTGGGAAAATTAGGATTTAATAAAAATCTCAAGACAACAATAATAGAATTTGCACAATTAGGAGACAAGTATAAGTGTTAAAATCGTTTCATTATAATGAAGAACTTGAATACACAGCTTACACTTTTTATGAAAAATTTAAAGTATGGAAAGTAGGAAATCCTAATTAGCCTAAGACTAGAAAATCAAATAATTGAAGCATATGACATAATGAAAAAGTTCAACTAAACATAAAACATCAAACTCAAATAAAAGCATAAAAATGGAAATCCTAAAGGCTACAATGGCAAGCATGCCACTACTCTTGATGCTGCTACTGCTGCTGGTTCTATTCTTGGCCCTGAGCCTGGTTCGGACCATGCATTCCTAGAGGAGGCACCGGAATGCCGAGGTGGAAGACTATCACCTGCATCTGTGCCTCTAGGGAGGCCACTCTATTATCCATAAGACAATAGATCTTGTCCATGCTCTCAAGGTTGCTGTCCATACTCCTCAACAATGACATAGTGGTATCCAGACGGGCCATAACGTCATTGAAACCGTAGGGCCTTACACCCCTAGTGCTCTGAGATGTAGAAGCTGCCAGCGAACCCATAGCCTGGGGATCAGGTGGTGAAGCCCCACCGGCCTTAGCAGCTTCTCCTCCCGCACCACCAACATCATCGGTACCGCCACCCTCTACCTCCATAGGCTGCTGACCCTCTCCTAGGATAGGTGTCACCTCCCTCAGATCTATGGTCATCTTCCTCAATAAGTATTGGTTGAAGTCTGTGACCTCTTCACCCAAGCATGCCTCGCCCTTTAAGTCCACCCCAAAGCGACGGAAGATGTCGATCATTATCCTCCCATAGCATAGGTTCCCTACCCGATGATCCTGCCCTTCAGATCGAGTTACCATGGTCCATATTAGGAGGTAAGGTAGACGTATCTGCGCCCCCATGTACATGTAATATGTCACGTAGGCTTACAAGGCAGACACCTCATTATAATGTCTATAGGTGGGGAGGATATTCAGCTGAATCACCCGACAGACAACCTTTGGAGTGGCAAAGTAGTTGACTGAACGGTTCCTTCCCTGGGCTTCCTTAGTCAGTATGTCATTGATCTCCTGGAAGGTATCGAGACTCTGAAATTTATATACCGGAGTACAAGGTGGGCAGTACACTTGATCACCTGCATTGCTGATCATCAAAATATTTACCAACTACCCCATGTCAAAGGAGATCTCCACCCCCTCCATATAAGAGGTGATCCGCATCTCTTCACTACCTCGGTTCACGCATTCCATGTTGGAGTAGCATAGCTTGACCAGGGTGGGGTAGAAGTATTGGTTGAGTTTCAGGATGCGGTACCACCCTATCTCCTCAAACCGTTGACGAAAATGGAACTCGTGGAAGTCATTGGTCCTCACATAGACTTCTAGTTCAATGTTGTGGTGCTTAAAGAACTCTCAACGGTCTCACTCAACCACAGAGCGGAACAGGATTGGGTTGAACTGCTCAGCGGCATCTTGCTCCTCTTGTATAAGAGCACGTCGGGTATGTACACGGCATCCAGACATTGTTGCAAGATGATTCCTAAGGATTTAAAATGGAAAACCTAGTTAAATGGCTGCATGAAAAACTCACAGAGAAGAAAATCACAAAAACTAGGTTTCAGAGAGAGAAAACGTACCTTGGATGCGAATGCGAAGTTGATCGATCATGAAATAGCACGAGGAAGGTAGGGAATGGGTAGTAAAAGACTCCTTGGCTGTTTCCACACCTTTCTCACAAGAGTAAGTAGGGTTTTGTATGAATAACCCAAGGCCCGAGCTTATTTATAGCCGATTTAGTGCCATTGGAAATAGCCCACCGGAAACACTTGGCATGCTTCCGATGCCTATTTCCTGTGAAGGGGAAAAGTTGAGTTTGGCCTTTGTTTTGCTCACCAGAATTAACGTTGATATTTTTGGTGGTTTGACTCCATGTTCCGGTGGACTCATTTGAAAAATAAATCATGCTATTTTTCAAAACTAAGTTTTTATTTGGTTCCTTTGATGGTGTGCCTCTTTGGGATGTGTGCATGATCGGATCCTAGTACTTGCGAACCCCACTTATGCATGCCCTAACCCTAATTTTGATTGTCGTATACTTGTGAGACCCACTATGCATGCATGTGTTCCAATTACATGCAACCTTGTTCATGCATGTGCACTAATCGGATTCCTTCACAGGAATTATGTCACGCCAGAACACCCGATCCCGATCCCAATCACGCCGAACGCCTTCCGCTTCCCCTACATGAAATTGGGGTAGACCCCGCAATACACCTTCGGCCCCGCCTATACTTACGGCCCAGGATGTGGCATCCATCATGAATAACATGATGCAAAAAGTGGAAGAAACGCAAAACCAGTTTATGGCCGGGATCAATAATAAAATCTAAGCAGCAATGGAAGCCCACAATGCACCACCCGCACCTCCTACTCCACTGGCACCCTTTCCAATACCCATTGGATCGGCTACCCTTCAAACATTTGGTGGGGCACAAGTGCACGGGCATGTGCAAGACCCAATGCCGGAACAAGCTTAAGCCCATGTAGAGGGCTGGACAGACTTGACAAAAATGATGGAGAAGTTTCAACGGCTTAGGCCCCCTTGTTTCTCCAAGGTGGGGCAAGACCTGTTGTATCCATCAAGATGGATTGGTGGAATGGAGAAGGTTTTTAGACTGATGGGCTGCACCGATGAGTAGAAAATTTTGTGTGTGGACTATTAGTTACAGAATGAAGCAGATGACTAGTGGAGTGCCACCGAGCCTATTCTAAGGGCTAGTAACCTGAACCCTACTTGGGTAGACTTAAAAGGGGCCTTCTTTGAGAACTATTTTTCGGAAAGCTTTTGGGATAGGAGAGTGAGTTCTCTCAGTTGGTTCAAGGTTGCTGGTCTGTGCTCGAGTATCAATAGCGCTTTGAGGAGCTATTCCATTTTGCTCCTGAGCATCTGAGAGGTGATAGAGCCAAGGCAAAGAAGTTTGAGAAATGTTTGAGGCCAGGTATTGGGTCAACCATTGTGGGGTTGAAACTACACACCTATGCTGAGGTGGTCTAAGTGGCTAAATCCATTGAGGACCAGCATAGGGATAATTACATGGCTCAACAAGGAACTAGAAAGAGGCTAATGGGTCTACTGATTCCAGGGGAGGCAGTAAACCTTTTCGAGTGCCTTATGTCAACCCAACTCCAGTGTAGTTTAGGAGGCCTGATGCTAGTCAGACTTCCCAATCCTCCCGATCTAGTGCAGTATCCCAATCTTCGGGATCGGGCCCGAGATGTTTTCATTGTGATCAGCCAGGTCACATAGAGAGGACATGCCCCCACCAAAGGCTAGGTGATGTACCCTGCACTATGCCACCTAGGCCCTAGCAGACATATTCAGCCCCTAGGCCAACACAGCCCCTATAGGGCCAGAGACCACAAGGTAGAGTATTTGCTATGACGGCGGAGGATGTTGAGGCTGCTCCCGTGTAGTGACAGGTACATTATTGATATCATTATTTCCTGCAATGTGTTATTTGACTTAGGAGCCTCGCATTTGTTCTTGCTACCAACATTTGCGAAGAAGATGAGAATTCCACCTAAGGGACTGATTCAATGTTTAGCTGTGAGAACCCCTACAGGAGGTGTAGGGGGTTTGAACTATGTTTATGAGCCTTGCCTAGTGACCATAGGTGATCATGAATTGAATGCTCACTTAATTGAGTTGGATATGACCGACTTCGACGTGATTTTAGGTATGCATTGTTTATCCCCATACAAAGCCAGTGTGCTATGTGCAGAGAAGGCTATCATTTTTAGACCTCGTGATGATGATGAGTTTGTGTTCTAAGGGAATAAGCCCAATAAATCCAAAAAAATTATCATATCCGCACTCCAGATGAAGAAGCTGTTGGATAAGGGATGTCAAGGCCACTTAGCATCTGTGATGGATACTGAGGTAGAGATTAGGCCATTGATCGAGCTAGATGTGGTGAGGGAATTTCTTGATGTATTCCCCGATGACTTGACAGGCTTGCCACTGGACTGAGAGATGAAATTTGCTATAGACCTACTCCCCGGCTCAGCACCAGTGTCAAAAGCCCCTTACCGCATGGCCCCCATGGAATTGAAGGAATTACAAGTGCAACTTCAGAACCTTCTGAAGAAGGGATTTATTAGACCTAGTGTGTCTCCATGGAGAGCACCGGTATTGTTCGTCAAAAAGAAAGACGAAAGTATGAGATTGTGCATTGATTATCAGGAGCTTAATAAGCTATCCATTAAGAACCGATATCCTTTGCCAATGATAGATGATTTATTTGATTAGTTGTAGGGTGCCAAGGTGTTCTCCAAGATCGACCTTAGATCGGGCTACCACCAACTCAGGATCAAGGATAGTGATGTCAGTAAGACAACCTTTAGATCAAGGTATGGGCATTATGAATTCTTGGTGATGTCGTTTGGGTTGACCACTGCACCGGCTGCATTTATGGATTTGATAAACCAGGAATTTTAGGATGTCACACCCCGTTCACCCTGAACCGGAGCGGTGACCGAGTTAACACCGGTTAACCCAAACCTGCCAAGATCATCAGATACTGTATTCCACCACAGCATACATACACTAACATCAATTCATCAGATCAGCGGAAGACTAAGTTTTACCTGTAAATAATTCCCATATACTTGATACCCAAATGATAATACCATAATTATATACATTTGGGCCCGAAGGCATGATATATATACACAAAAAGAATGAAGTTCAAATATCAAGTATATACAAGAATTTATCAAAATCATCAGAGTACACAGCTCGGCTCGGTCTCAAGGCTGGAGCTTAGCTCGGCCTCAGAACTGCTGTCCTGCAGCACAGCTCTCACACGCGCAGTCTACGCCGTGCTCAAACTCATCAGGGGTCCACCAGTCCTCTTCAGGAAACTCGACTGCGGGACCCACCCCATGCTCCTCAGATGAATGACCTGCAAAATCATCTAAAGAAAAAGGGTGTACACGTGGAATGAGCTCACTAGCTCAGTAAGTAGAGAGGCGGACCACATACAACAGTCCACACATCACAACACATCATATGCACTACATGCCATGCAAGTCATTTTAAATCACATACACCTAAACAACATTACTAAGTCTTTGGTTTTAGTGCTACTATAACCACAGTGCGCGTATACTCCGGGTACGAGCCACGAACTCCCT
Source organism: Macadamia integrifolia (assembly GCF_013358625.1). NCBI lineage: Eukaryota > Viridiplantae > Streptophyta > Magnoliopsida > Proteales > Proteaceae > Macadamia > Macadamia integrifolia. The sequence goes on along the minus strand of NW_024868698.1, from coordinate 1,903 downwards.
CCCGCGATACGCCCATAGGGCTGTTGGAGAAGGCCCACCGTGAGTACTCGGAAAAATAAAGACAACGCCGTCCACCGGCTCTCAACAGAAATGTAAATAATTTAAATGACAGTGCTGACTCCAGCAATTTAAAAGCAGTACGATTGGCCCTCTTGAAATACCACCGGGGTTGCCGACTGTCCTACATGACTCGCCGGGCGTAATGCCTAACCGCCACAGTGTCCGACAACCGCGACCCCTGCTTCCCCCCAAATGGCAACCCAACACCTGAACCCCTGTTGGGAAGGGTCGTAGCACGGGATGGTGAGAGTCCTAATACCGCATGCTCCTATATGTAGTACGACTGCATAGTGCCTCCGTGTCCCATACCACGGGCCACCAATGCATTCGTTTTCAAGCCGACCACGGCATCTAGTCTATCAATGCATTATGCAACATGATGTAGACATTCGACATATAACATCCCATTCAATTTGCATTTGAAAAGTAACATAGCATAAATGCACATCAATGTGTGAAATGACTAATCTATATAGCCTATTCATGATGACATGACTAAATTAGATATAGTTATATGAATGCCAAACAAATGCCTTGAAATAGGCCAAACGTCCTCTCTCCACTTACCTGTAGCGTACAAGGATTCCCGTTCGGTACGGGTGAGATCCGGAGCGAATCGGGTAGGCTTTGGTGAACCTAACAAAATTGAGAGGGGTTAGTACTTCACCATTTTAAAATCGAAATTAATGAAATCCGACGTCAAAATCGTGTTTAGAACGTCGAAAGAAGGTCCCACGTCCGATTTGGGCTCGATCGGACCTAAAAATCACATTCTGGCCACTCAGGTGGGTCACTCAGGTGGGTTGTCTACCCACCGGTCCTACCCGCCGGTTTGGGACCGGCGGGTCCGGGTAGGACCCGCCGGTCCTACCCGCCGGTTTGGCCAGAACCCCCCTGGTCCCCTCAGGAGGGTGACTCAGGTGGGTTGTCTACCCACCGGTCCTACCCGCCGGTTTTGGCGGAAAAACCCCAGTTTCTTCTCAACTTCCTCCATTCCTTGGGGACCCAAATAGGGCTTTTCTCAACCCATTCTTCACACCTTTAGAGTCCCATAGGATGGTTCTAGCTTAGATTTAAGTTAGATTCAAGTGAGGGGAACCATCTTACCTTCTTTGCTCAAGAATGACTTCAAACCCTTCAAAAACACTTCCAACTCACAATGCTCCTTCTACCTTGTCAATATCTCTTCGAATCCTTCAAGATCAACACATAAATCATCTATTAAACCTTAGATTCATCATTTCAAAGGGTGTTTACAAGATCTTGAGAAACCATACTCGAATCAAGGGTTTGAAGCGTGGGTATGGTGAATGTTCATACAACCCAACTTTTCTTACCTCAAACTGTAGATCTCGAGTCGAAGATTACTCTCCCGGCACCGGAATGGCAAGATCGAGCTTCGGCGCCACTGAAATCCTCCCTTTCTTCCTCTTCCTTTCTTCTTCCCTTTCTTTTTCTCTCTCCTCTTTACTTTTCTCACCAAATGTACGGGGTAATAAATGGAAAGAAAAGAAGTCATAAAGCTTTATATACTATTCCTACTTAAGTGAATAGTGATGGATGGGTCACTCAGGTGGGTGGGTGTACCCACCTGACATACCCATCCGAGAGTAAAAAACTTGGGATTTTGACCGGCTCGGACCTCGGCTCGGACCCTACCCCAAGCATACCATGTAGCATACGTATATAACCTTAAAATACGGATATAATACCTGTTCTATCCGTACATAGCCTTATGGTAGGTGCACGTACACGGTTTGGGCACTCCCGTCTCTTCTGGCACTGGCTCGGACTTGTCGGGCCAGCCAGTGTTTAAGGTCACCCGTGCCATCATAGCCCATAA
>NW_024868697.1:53155-70743 GCF_013358625.1 Macadamia integrifolia | reverse complement strand
TCTCTGAATTCAATAAAATTATTATATATATATATATATATATATATATTCTAGAAACATACTAAGGTACTTACACTAAAAATTATATGTTTAAAATTAATCTCTATAACTGTCTAACAGTGATCCCAAATTTGGGCTCCTACCTAGAAAGTTACTATCCGCATTCAAGTTCAAGTTTTCTACTTTTTCAGTATTTGTGTGTTCATGTTTAGTGTCATAGGTTCATGTTTCTACTTCTCTATAATCGAACCTGAAACCCATCTTTCTCTTTCTTTTTCCTTGGCCGAAACCCACCTACATTCTCTTCACTCCTCACCTCCATTCTCTATTCTCCTTAATCAAACTTAGCAGCCACCGACCTGCATCCACCCTTCTTCTTCTTCTTTCTGCCTGTGACCAAATCCCTCCCCTACTATTCTTTTCCCTGTGGCCGAGACAACCCTAAACTCCATCCTCTCTTCTTATCTTCACCAAACCTCCAACTACCGAACCTACCTTCCTCTCCATTCCTCTACTCCTTAACCAAAACCTACAACCACCATCCTCTTTTCTTCTCTTCACCAAACTTGCAACCACCGAAGTCTTTCTCTCTCTCTCTCTCTCCATCTTCCCATCTTCTTCTCTATGGTTAAACGTAACTTCTCCACTTCTCCTTCTCTTCTTTTCCCTATGACCGAACCATCATTTATCACCATCTTCCTTCCATCTATGTCCCTTGTTTTCCTTTGGAGTATGATTTGGATCATGGCAATCGAATCACGTTTTGATTGTTCAACTCCGAGAATTAAGTGAGGTCGTTGGTGTTTCAGATATGCTATTGGATGTGGAGGGTTCATTGCTACTCCATGACAGCCCTTTTCTCCGTTTTACTTCTTTGCTTTTAATTCATTAATGGCAGGTAATGTACTCCGTACCCCAATTTTTTTTCTCCTCTTTGTGATGCTACCCTATAACCCAGGGTTTCAATCAACCCTACACAGCCTCCCCGATCGGATGATTGAACTAATGTTAGAAGTGTTTAGCTATGAATTTAAATCGGCTAAACTTGAACCGAATCATTTTTTTGTTTTTTTTTGTTTTTTTTTTTTTTTATCTATTCCATTTTCATTCAATCAGCGGGTTTATGGGACGTAGTCTAGCTTGGACGTAGTTTAGGATGGGCATGGTTGGCCCCCTCAAACCAGCCTGTAGCATTTAGGTGTGTATTTGGGATTTCGGGTTGATAAAATAAACCCGTTTCAGCCCTTTCTTTTTTTGCCTCAAGTAGTGGCCTTGTCTAAGTTAGCAATGCAAGATAATTTAGTTGTGAATTGGAAAACAATGTCATGTGTTAATGTAGAATCTGCATGTTTAAGTCTATTTAAATTTCATTAATTGTTAAGATATCTAGTTTTTTTATTTCTCATTACCAAAAAAAAAAATTGTTTATTTCTCACATATGTCATATGCGGGTGTCAAAACCTAGCTGAACCAATAAAACCTGAACCAAACCAAATTGATCCTTATTGGATTGGTTTTGAGCTAAGGTATGTTGGGACCGGTAATACCCTAACTTGACTTGTATACCTTTACCTGTGGACAGGCAAACGTACAAGATAGGGAAGGCCAATGTTGGCTTGGTTGGTAGCAATGGAATGCCAGGAGAGGAGAAGTGATCCCACTTGCTCCTGTCCAGCTTGTCAACATTGTTGGAGGAACCACCAAGAAGTTTGGACGGACATGTAACTTCCAACTTGATGAGGCAAAATATGTCCCATTCCTCAGCACAGTTGAAGCGTGTATGCAAACCTGAACAAAAGACTGACCCACCACCTCAGCCTCTCCTCGTGCCGAGCAGCCACCTCGGCCCTCCATCAGGCCGTGCTACCACATCAACCCTTCATCAGGTTGTGTTGCCACCTCGGCATCTCATCAGGCCTTGCTGATACCTCGGCCCTCCATCAGGCCGTGCTGCCACTCCGGCCCTCCATTAGGCCTTGTAGCCACCATGGCCCTCCATCAGGCCGTGCTACCACCTCGACCCTCCATCAGGCCGTACCGTCACCGCAGCCCGACGTCAACAACAAGGTTTCCAAAAACGTGCTTTCGTCCACCCCTACATTCAAGGAACGTAATCCCTATTCACAAGGACAAGACTCTATCCATTACACATCACAGTAGACATCAATCCCTCACACGGTTGGTATTTCTGAGATAAGAGGGGAATATTCCCCTGGAATACCCTAGGACCCGAAATATTCCCAGAATCACAGAGCCACTCCCCTTAAGGACTTTACGCCTAGACAGGACTCTTCACAATTGTCTCCCATTCTTCCTCCATCAACAGCCTATAAATACCAAGGTAAGCCTCCATCATGGGGGATCAATCACTTCTTTTATTGGAAAAGCTCTCTTGAGCATCTGCGGTGGAAAGATCTGACTTAGGCATCGGAGAGTCCCCTGTCGAGTCAGCCTGGCTCTCCCCTATCATCTCTTCTGTGCAGGTCAGCTAAAGCACCAGGAACTGCAGGGAAGATCATCCGGTCAATTTTTACTGCGTCAGATTGGCGCCATCCGTGGGAAATAGTTACAAAAAGTCACCTTAGACCAATGCAATTAAGGAGTAAGAAGGTCGTTTCTTCTACGACAACACGAGTAAGATCCACCTACGAGTTACCACTTGGACATCCCCATTCACCACCAATGGCAGAGTAGGAGAATGTCCCAGTAGAGACCCCTCCACGAGGACCCCAAAAAACTAGGCCTGATGCACAAGTTGCCCAGGGAGAGGGGGATCAGTGAGAGAAAAACCCTAAGCTATCTCGCCATATCCCATCATCCATGGGTAACTCACCCAAATATGGAAGAGCAGATGCAGAGCCTGCAGCTACAGGTGATAGTGACAAATGCACTGGTGCGAGACTTCATACGTCAGTTTGGCTCGACACTTCTAGTGCCGCAGACTAGTTCAGCTCAGCCGCCTAGGCCTGTTCCGGGCAGACAACTCAACGATGAATCTCCTAACAATAATGTCACCCCTTAATCAACAGCAAGGAGGGGGTTAGCCAGAACATCACACACTGTTCACTCGGTACCACCTGGCTCTCCTATCGAGGGGGGCAAGCAAGGTCCCGTTCCTGCCCAGAATGGGAGAGCTTGTCGTTCCGTGCATCACTGGAGCCCAGAGACACATGATGTCCATAGATCCCCACCCCGGGTAGGAAGACACCAACTGTCGCCTCAAAGACTCACTAGAGGCATGCGTCCGCACAGAGAAGAACATGAAAACTCTCAGAGGATAGCTCGACGAGATCAACCCCATGGGGGTCAGGACTCACCCATCAGGCTGACCAGAGGCACACCACAGCAAGGTCAGGATCGGTCTGGTGGTCACCAAGGCCTAGGAAGAAGCCCCAAAAGAGGTGAAAGGGCATGCCAATCCCTGGATCTCCGAGCTGAGGAGAGAAGGGACGACCTGGAGACCCGCATCCAGTGCCCCACTAAGCGAGTAGAAGGAATGCAGAGGCAAAGGCACCTGACCAACATAACTGTAACTCTGGCCCATAATGCACTATCCAATGAACTAATAGATGCTGAGCTACCCCCAAATTTCGTTATACCCATCTTCAATGGATATGACAGCACCACAGATCCCTATGATGATCTGTTGTATTACAGTTTGGCCATGATGATTCATGGTAGGTCAGACGCCATTCTCTGTCGAGCCTTTGTAGCTTCATTAAAGGGAGCAACATTGGTATGGATGTCGAACTTGCGGCCCCAATCCATCCACAGCTATGAAGAGCTGATAAGAGCATTCCTCATAAGTTTCTAAGTAAGTATGAAGCATAAGCAAACTACGTAAAACGTGATGAACATGAGGCAAGGAGCAAGAGAGACTATAAGAGAGTTCCTTGCTCGATTCACCAAGGTGACACTGGAGGTAAAAAACCCACCGAAAGGAGTGGCGTATAGCACATTGTGCAACGGGGTTATGCACCCTGATCTGGTCCTGTCTCTAGCCCTTGACTTGTTAGAAACAATGCCCAAGCTATTAAGATGATGCAATCAATACGCCAACATGGAGGAAGTCCTGGCTGCCAGAGGGATTGCTAACAGGGGTGATCAATCAGACAAGGAGAAGAAAAGGACTCTGAGGCCTAGGGACAATTCCCGTGAGCCGAAGAAGAATAGAATAGATTGGCCGCTTAACACTGATGAACCTGAGCGATATGAACTTGATCGTTCCAGAAAAAACTTGCTTTTAGAGATCCAAGATTAGAAGTATCTTCGCTGGCCCAGGCCAATGACGGCTAAACCAGAGGAGAGGAACCCCAACCGGTACTGTCGATACCACTGAGACCATGGGCATGACACTGAAGACTGCAAGTCTCTGAAAAGGGAAATTGATGAGCTCATCAAGGCTGGATACCTTAAGAGATGATGTAAGGCCGAGCCGAGATAGGGCTGAGCCACTGAAAGAACTAGTCACGAACCTAACGCATATGATAACCAGCCAGTGGGTCCATCCATTCTAATGATCATGGGTGGACCCATGGCAGAATCAGTCATAAAAGCCAAAGCACATGCGCGGTTCATATGCATCACGAAACAGCCTGTCAAAGCCCTCAGAAAGGATCCACTCATTACGTTCTCTGACAGAGATTTGAAAGAGTTGAACTAGCCTCACAACGATGCTGTCGTAGTTCAATTGGTGGTGGCAAACCACTCCTTCCACAGGGTCCTAGTGGACACAGGAGCCTTCGTTGACCTCATGTCCTATGAAGCCTTTACAAAACTAGGGCTTGGCACTGGGACCCTAAAGCTAGCTCCAGGAAACTTGTATGGATTTTCAGGCACACCAGCAAAGCTGGAAGGAGTTGTAGACTTGCTCGTAACCATCAGATAAGGAGCTCAGACAGCCACTACCATGGTTTCTTTTATGGTTACCAAGATCGCCTCACCCTATAATGAAATCCTTGGCTGACCTGGTCTCAATAGCCTTGGGACGATTGTGTCCTCTAAGCACATGAAAGTCAAATTCCCCACCAGCAATGGAGTTGGGGAATGCAAGTCCAGCCAGAAGGAATCCTGGGAATGCTATGCCAACTTCATAAAATTTGTCAAGAAACCATGCTCGGGCCTAGCATGTATAGTAGCAATTGTTGATTGCTGAGATGAAAGCCTCCTGACCCGAGCCGAGCGAGTAGAACAGCTGCTTATTGTCCTAATCACTAAGGCTGAGCCGTCAAAATCATTCAGCTCGGAGCATTGCTGAGCTCCTAGCGCCGTGACGAGATTTTGTACCAAGGGCATGGAATGTTGAAAATCTCAAAATTTTTTACTAGTAGACAGTTTTATCAGTAAATTGCATTGAAATCCCATCGATTAGGTGTCAGTCTTGTAGATTTTATATTGTCAGCATCTTAGCTTCCATATCTCAGTTATTCAATTTTATTCACGAAGCGGATTAGATTCTATTTCGAAGCAATGTATTTGTCCCAAGTGCATACCAGACATCAATATACTATGAAGCTTCTCCCATATATTTGGCTCTTCTAAGGAACAAAGACCTTAACAACTAAGGCATAAGGATGGGGCTACAGGTCGGCAGCATCAAAGATCGAGCTCCAGCTCGGTAGCATCTAAGATCGAGCTCTAGCTCGGTAGCATCTAAGACCGAGCTCAAGCTCGGCACTATCAAGACCAGACCCTAGTTTGGCAGCTCAAAGACCTTAACAACTAAGGCATAAAGACTAGGCTACAGCTCGGCAGCATCTAAGACCAAGCTACAGCTCGACAACATGTAAGACCGGGTTACAGCTTGACAGCATCTAAGACCGAGCTCCAACTCGGCAACATCTCAGATTGAGCTCAAGCTCGGCACTATCAAGACCAGTTTGGCAACTCAAAGATCTTAACAGCTAAGGAGTAAAGACCAGGCTACAGCTCGACAACATCTAAGATCAGGATACAGCTCGGCAGCATCTAAGATCAGGCTACAGCTCGATAGCATCTAAGATCGAACTCTAGCTCGACAGCATCTAAGATCGAGCTCAGGCTCAGCACTATCAAGACCTGACCCTAGTTTGGCAACTCAAAGACCTTAACAACTAAGGCATAAAGACCGAGCTATAGCTCGGCAACATCTAAGATCGGGATACAGCTCGGCAGTATCTAAGACTGAGCTCCAGCTCGACAGCATCTTAGACCGAGCTCAAGCTTAGCACTATCAAGACCAAACCCTACTTTGGCAACTTAAAGACCTTAATAGATAAGGCTTAAAGACCGAGCTCCAGCTTGGTAGCACCTAAGACCGAGCTCCAGCTCGGCACTGCCAAGACCAAACCTAGGTTTGGCACCTCAAAAGGCCGAGCCCAAGCTCAGTATTCTCTACAATCGAGCCCCAGCTTGACAGCCCCATGGCTAGGCCCAAGCTTGGCGCCTCAAGATCTCATAAGCTAGACATGGAAGATCAATTCCAAGCTTAGCTAGGGAATGGAGCCACACTTAAGGTAGCTATAGTGGTTCTTATTCTTCCAACAATTACTTATTTCGAGCCACGCTTGAAGTACAAGAAAATAAAGAAAGAAGAACAAGAATGCTGAGAGATGAAGACATCAAAACAAATTTTTCATTCATCAAAAAAGGGGAAAAAAGCCCTCAAAATACATCGCTGTCGAAGGAGACATATACATAAAAAATATATATATACAAGGCTAATCTCGGGGGCTAATCCACGGGCCTAGCTCTTCACTTGGCTACCCTTCGAGTCGGGTCACCTCTTCACCAACGTCGATCGAGCCACCGAGCTGCACCAAAGTAGCAGGGGCGGGAACGCACTACTCATAGTCCATCAGATTGTAGCCTAGCATCTTACTCAGGATGAACTGGATGGCATCGTCCGAGCCAACCAGAAACAAAGCAATGTTAACGTCAACCAACCACTTCTGACAGGCCTAGGGGTTCAGCCACCTTGTTGGCCTCCAGCTCAGCCTAGTGTTGCCTTTCCAGCTCGCCAACCCTAGCTACGATCTCCTCCTCCTTCTTGTGAGCAACCTAAGTCTCGGACAACTCATTCTAGAGAGCATCATTCTCCTTCATCAAGTTGCTATTGGCATTGAGTTGCTTAGCAACCTCCTGTTCCAGCTCGCCAATTATCAACTCGACATCATTAGCACAGACCTCCTCAGATCGGGCCATTTTCTTCTCAACCTCCAGTTGGCCTGTGATCTTGTGTGGCTCCCCATGAAGGCGCTTTGCCTCCTCCTCCGCCTTTGAACAAGCGACAGCCACGTCCTTGAACCGTTGAGTAGCCTCGATTGAGAAACTTCGCATCTAATAGACACTGTACATTATACAAAAGTCGAGATTGAATTAAATGCTTTAGTAGATCGATCCGAACTACTAGAGCGGGGGGTTGGTGATGAGGTAAAATATGTCCCCTTTCTCAGCATAGCTGAAGCGTGTATGCAAACCTGAACAGAAGACTGACCCGCCACCTCAGCCTTTCCTCTTGCCGAGCAGCCACATCGACCTCTCCTCGTGCCGACCAACCACCTCGGCCTCTCCTCATGCTGAGCAGCCACCTCACCCTCTTCTCATGCCAACCAATCACCTCGGCTCCACCGACCTGTCACCTCGGCTTGGCACAGTCAAGTACGACACCTAGAAACGTGCACACATCCACTCTTACATTCAAGAGACGTGATCCCTAATCACGGGGGCAGGACTTTATCCACTATACGTCATCAGAGGCATCCACCCCTCTCACGACTTGCACCTCTGAGATCAAAGGGGAATATTCCCAGAACATGCCCTGGAACCCGAAATATTCTCACAATCATAGAGCCACTCCCCTCAAGGACTCTACGCCTAAACGGGACTCCCCACAAACATCCCTCCTTCTCTTTCCATCAGTAGCCTATAAATATCAAGGTAAGCCTCCATTATAGGGGATCAATAACTTCTTTTACTGGAAAAACTCTCTTGAGCATCTGCTGTGGAAAGATCTGACTTAGGCATCGGAGAATCCCTTGTTGGGTTAGCCCAGCTCTCCCCTGTCATCTCTTCTGTGCAGGTCGGCTAAAGCACCAGGAACTACAGGGAAGATCACCCGGTCAATTTTTACGGCATCACAACCCATAGGAGGACTAGGTATGAAAGGATGTAGGACAGACCATAGGGGACTAAATATGGCCAAACCGGTGGGTACCAACCGGCCAGCTAGTTTTTCCTGATAAAATGCATTTTTTGGATTTTGTGCTGTGGGACCAACACCTCTACTTTATAAAATCCCCATTTTTCCCCTAAGTAAAGAGGCGTAAATAAGGTATGAGATACATAGTTTAATAACAGTAACCCAATGGGGAAATAATATACTAACTCAATTAAAGTCTAGTTAAATAAATGATATGTATATATATGCATTTGATAATCTAAGGGGCTTAGCCAAATAGCCTTTTGGATTGCCTTATAAAGGAAGTATTAGGGTAGTAACTCACCTATTTGTGGGTTGTTGTTAGCAGTGAAGAGAAGAGGAGAGAAAGAAGAAGGAGAAGAAGAAGAAAAGAGAAGGAAAGAAAGGAAGGAAGAAGAAGAAGTGAAGAGTAAACTTCTTCACCTCAGACAAATTCTGGACCAAGTTTTCCCTCAGGTGAGTCAATCTTTACTTCAGTAAGGGTAGTTCGGTAAGGGGTAGTAGGGAATTCTATTTTACTGAATGGTTAGAGTAGGAAACCTATTCCTGCAATCCTAGGGAGCTAGGGTTTCAATAATCTTACAAATAAAAGAGAAAATTGAGTCAGAAGTGAGATCAATTATGTGGAATATGATCTCACATATAGGGTAGAGTTTTGTATAACTTCTGGAATTGATTGGAATTGAAGAATTCTAATGGGTTTTAATTAAATTCATTATGAAATTCAGTTGCTAACTGAATTGGGTTGAAATTTCATATAAGGAAGTGATTAATGAGTGAATTCAACCCAAGGCAGTGGTTGAAATCAGGGTATATGATCCAATTCCACCTCACAGTAGACCATGAAGCAAAAGGAGGTAAGGTAGAATCGAATTCTATAGAAAAAAGGTAACCGGTGGGACATGACCAACCAGCTGGTTGTCACCCCAATATCCCATTGGTTAGAGTTCCAGAAGCTAGATAGGCTTGGTAACAAGTTAGCAACCTTTTGGATAAAGTTCAGAACTTAATACATAGGTAAGCTATGAGAATATGGTCTATTAGAGTAGGGTTCAATGCTTGTAATCCCATCGACCTTGAGGATTCCAAGTATGGATAGAACCCTTCTCTACCCAGATGAGGACTTATTAGTAATCCTTAATACCCAATTTCTACTATAAAGAAAGTTTGAGGAATTAGAAAAGACAGATAAGACCTCTATGGGTTAGGAACGAGAATACCCCACTTAAAGTAAGTAGAAGGTAGGATTTTGCAATATATCTAATGATTAAATATCTCATGAAATAAGAAATCTAAATTGCAATGTGGAAACCTATGCAAACCAAAAAAAAACAAATTCTCTAGACTTGAACATCAAGGTGGGTGGGTGCCCTGACTTACTTTATGGAGTGTTTTATTATTGAAATCTTGCATGTAACGGTTGAATTTCATATTATAAAATAAAAAATATTACTCTAGTATTAAAGTTTCAAATAATGTCAAAACCCTTTTCCCCCCTTTTTGCTTTTTGAAAATTGTTTGTACAAAAGTAAGGACAAGTTGGAAAGGAGGTAAAGTAACTTTTCACAAAGTTTAGTCCCACATTGGTTTTGGATGAAAGGTGTGAGGGATATATAAGAAGGATTTTTTCTTAAAGGTGCAAGCCCTTTGGAGAGGAACTCTCCCTTGTTATGTGTGTGTGGGGGTTACTGGGGTGCTTTTGAATCACGCGTGTGCATTGAGTCGAGCCGAGCCGAGCCATGGTTGGGGTCGGGTATGGGTACGGGTATGAGTATCAAGAGATGTATCTTTTACACCATATTCAAATTTTAATTTTTGAATTTTTGAATTTCAAATTCCATGAAAGAACCCATTTACCCATGTGTTTACATGAAAGTACCTACATACCAATACGTTAGTTTCATACACCCATTGGCATTAGACATGCATCTGTATCCGTACAGACATGTACCTGTACGTATACAGACACCTTCTCTTCTATAATAAAAGAAGTCCAAAACAAGATTGCTCTCTGTTAATGTTTTAGAAACCTTATTGTGGGTAAAAGTGCTCTCTACTAATTCTGTTTACTTAGTGTTCTGTAGACAAACAACCTCTATTTTTTCCAAAAAACAATTTGTTTTCTACCTTTCATATACAGTACCAATACTGAGTATTACCTTCGTTCTTCCCTATTGCAATCACTTATTGGAATTGCACCTTAAGTGATTGGAGATTTACTTTATCTTGAAGGTGAGGATGTGTGGTCAACCCGGTTGCATACAAATACGGGGCGTTCAAATACCGTAAGGAGAGTATTTTAATATGACTCAACTTTAAATATTTTGGAGGTCTTTTACTTACATTTTTGCATCTATATTTTAATCTGTAAGTGATACTCTTCTTCTTCATTTAATAATATTTATTAAGTGTTTGTCAAAGTATTATACCTATTGCCTAAATTCTGTTTCTTACAATCTTAAGATATTTGTAACTAAATAGGTATAAGGCTATGGCTAGTGATTTAGAGGATACAAATAATGCAAATGGTGGCACACCAATAGTCCCTAACAATGTTGATCCAATTCTGCCTACTGATTTTTCTACTCCAATCAATGTGGTACCAACATTTGGGACTCTTAACCCTATTATGGAGAGGATGAAGATTGTGGCCGAGTTTAATAAGATTGACCAATTTAATGGTCAAAATTTCAAATGATGGAAATGGATGATGTTGTTTGCTTTGTCTCAACTTGGGGTTGCCTTTGCTTTGACAAAACCAAAGCCACAACAAACTGAGGATCCGATTCTTGAAGGAAAAAAGCTTGCATGGGTGGAGGCTGATTTCAGTGCAAGAACCACATTTTGAATTCTCTTTCAATTGAATTATATAGTGTTTATAATTCTTTTGAGCATGCTCATTTGATGTGGAATGCACTCATAAAGTAGTATACACTTGAGGATGCAGGGAGCAATAAGTATATGGTTGCCAATTTTCTTAACTTCGTCACGATTGAGGGAGATTACAAATCACCCCAAATTGATAAGTTTCAGGTCTTGGTTGGTAAGTTGGCACAAGAGAATATCATTTTTTTGAATGCATCAATTACCAATTCCTTAATTAAAAAACTACCTTCCTCTTGGAATGATTTCAAATTAACAATGAAACATAAGAGAAAGGAGTGGATATTTGAACAACCGTTAGTTTGAATTAAAATTGAGGAAAGGAACAAGGCAAAGGATAAGGTTGAGGCAAGTAGCTCTAAAAAATTGAAGGCTAACATTGTTGAAATCGGCAAACAAAACCAATCCAAGAAAGGTTTTCAAATCAAGAAAGACAAAACCTTCAAGAAGAAGAAGGATAAATGTTTTATTTGTGGAAAAAATGGTCATTATAAGAATGAGTGTCAAAACAAGAAGAAGATGTCGGATAAAACAAAGATTAATTTACTTAAAAGTGACATCTTCACTGCTATGATTATTGATGTCAACATGGTTGAAAACCCTAAAAGATACAAGTGCCACTACACACATTAGTGAAGACAGGAATGTGTTTATTAAATATTTTTCTATCACATCTGGTGATATGGTCTTTATGGAAAACTCCCAAACTTTAAGTGTCATAGGCAAAGGGCAAGTTGCATTGAAACTATCTTTGGAAAAGACTTTGGCTTTTGGATAATGTGCTTCATGTTTCAGATATTCGTTGAAACTTGGTATCGAAACCACTCTTGAACAAGGTTGGAATGAAATTATATTTTACGTTTGATAAGGTTATTGTATTTAAGAATGATGTATTTGTTGGAAAGGGCTTGAGTGATGGCCTATTTGTATTAAGTATTTCTGAAATAATGAATGAAAAATCTAGTGCTTCTGTTTACTTTGTGGATTCTTTTAAATTATTGCATGGTAGATTAGGTCATAGTAGTGCTCCTTACATGTATAAAATCTATAAATTAGGTTTAATTAAAGGAAACATTAAACTATCATTGAATAAATGTTCAACTTGTGTAGAAGCAGAGTTTACCAAAAAACCCCACAAATCTATAATGAGGCAAAGTGGTCTTATTGACCTTATTCATAGTAATCTATGTGTCTTTAAGTCTTGTGAATGAAGGGGTAGTAAAAAATATGTTGTAACGATGATTATTCAAGATACATTATGATCTATTTACTTAATTCTAAGAATGGAATAGGAAATTCTTTCATATCTTACAAAACTGAAGTTGAAAATCAACTAGATAAGAAAATTAAAAGACTTAGAACTGATAGAGGTTCAGAATACTTTAGCATAAATGAATTTTGTGAAAAGCATGGCATCATACATGAAAATACACCTCCCTATCAACCTGAGTCAAATGGTATAGCTGAAAGGAAGAACTAAACATTAAAAGAAATAATGAATTCCATGTTAATTAGTTCGAGATTACCACTTGACTTTTGGGGGGAAGCAATTCTATCTGCATGTTATATTTTAAATAGGATACCCCACAAGAAGACCAGTATGTTACTATTTGAGTTATGGTTTGGTAGACAACCTGGTTTAAATCATTTAAAAGTATGGAGTTGCCTAGCTAAAGTGGCAATTATAGAACCAAAGAAAAGAAAGGTTGGTCCTAAGACTTTTGATTGTGTATTTATTACATATGCAAAGCATAGTTCTGCATACCGTTGTATGGTTCTTAAAACCATAGATAAAGTCTGTGAAGAGAACAATATAGTGGAATCCAGGGATGTTGAATTTTTTGAAAATATATTTTCTTTTAAGATAAACTTATTAGAAAATAAAGAACATAGTAATAATTTAAGCTTAGGAGAAAATGTGTCAAAAGAATCCGATCAAAAACCTAGTGAAAATGGAGCAAGTCAATTAAGGAGGAGTAAGAGACAAAAGAAGTCTACTTATTCAAATGATGATTAGCTAGTCTATCTTATAGATAAGGACCGTCTTACATATAAGGAGGCCATAACATCTCAAGATGTAGCATTTTGGAAGGAAGCTATAAAAATGAAATAGATTATATATTATTCAATCACACTTGAGAATTAGTTGACTTACCCCTAGGGTCTAAAGTGTTGGACACTAAGTGGATATTTCGAAAGAAAATTAAAACTAGATGGGTCACTTGATAAGCTTAAGGCTAAACTTGTAGTCAAGGGTTTTAGACAAAAGAAAAATATTGATTATTCTGACACTTTTACTCTAGTAGCTAGAATCACTACTATAAGATTTATGATTGCAATGGCTTTTGTCTATAATTTTGTTATTCACCAAATGGATATGAAAACAACTTTCTTAAATGAAGACTTAGAAGCAGAAACATATATTAACCAATCAGAAGGTTATATAGTTCCTAGAAAAGAAAATAAAGTATGTAAGCTTATTAAGTCTTTGTATGGACTAAACACAAGCACCAAAGCAATGGCATACAAAACTTGATATGGGTTACTATCAAGTGGATTTGTTGTGAATGATGCCGGAAGATGTATATAGAGTAAATTCCATCTTGATAAAGGTGTTTTCATCTTACTTTATGTGGATGATATGTTAATAACGGGCACAAGTTTGGACATAATAAATCAAACTAACAAACTGCTTATGTCCAATTTTGATACAAAAGATATGGGTGAGGCTGTCACGGCCCGTTCACATAGAATCAGACCGGTGACCGGGTTCCCTCCGGGTAATTCAAAACCACTAGGATCATCTGATACAATAACCACAACACATCATACCACAACAATTTGAAAATATAATTAATTAATTCAGTGGAAGACTCGTCATATATATATATATATATATGAATTCCCCACTTACTCTTGATACCCAAATTGTTATACATAGTATATTTATATATGGGCTAGCAGGCATGATATTTACACAAAAAATAATAATTTAAATACCTAGAGCACTAAAAGGGAAATACATCAAAAGAATAAAAAAGAAGAGTTGTGTTGAAAATAGCTACTGTTGCCTCGCAACGCAGCCCTCACATGGGCACTCGACGCCATGCCCAAATCCCTCTGGGACCCACCAATCTTCCACTGAAATTTCGTCAGTGGGCCCCGGCTCTTGTCCCAGTAAAATCATCTAAAAAGGTGTATACACAAGGGGTGAGCTCACTAGCTCAGTAAATGAAAAGAAAGACGCATATAAGCAATCGTATTTCAACTGATCCTACATGCATGAGATTCATTTTAGGCATATCCACCTAAGCAACATTACTAAGTTATAGGTAACGTGCTACTCACAACCACAGTGTGTGTATGGCCTGGGTACGAGACTCGTTCTCCATCCCGCAATACACCCATCGGGTGTGAGCATTCAGAAAAGTAAATCGTGACCGAACCATAGTAGAAAAGTAAATCGTGGTCGAATCATAATAGAAATATAAATCATGGCCGAACCATAGTAGAAAATAAAATGCAGTACGCTCGGCCCTCTGAATATATCACTAAGGTTTTCAACTGTCCTAATGATCAACCAGACATACTTCTAACCACCACGGTGGTCCACGACCGACGCTTCCTGTGAGGGAAGCAGCCTGAGATGATGAGATGTCTTTCTTTCCCTGGGGGGAAAAAGATTGCATTGATTCCGTCCTCTCTCCTCTCTTTCTCTTTCATGAGGGAGGGGTGTGTCATGTGTGCTTTGCTTGTGGGCCCTGCAACACTGTATCACCACTTGGAGATATGTGGAGGCCAATTTTACAAGAGTGTAAAGTCCGTCATTTTAGACAGGGGTTTGATGATGGTTCAATACGGGGATCAAGATCATACATGAGGGTTTAGAGTCACCACCTAGGATTATGGGCCTAGGACCTGGGGGTGGGCTCAATTCCGGAGGAAAGGGCCCGAAAGTTGGTCTGGTCCAGAGATTTAGGGTAAGTGTCAGGTTGTAGAATTGAAAAGGTGTTAGGCACCCAATCTACCCGGTTCAACCAGTCTTCCTACTAAATGTTTAAGAACGAATATTTTTCATAATTATTACTATTTCACATGCATGACTAAGTTATCACACATATACATTGACTAAATTTAAATGACTATACACACTAAAACAAATTGTACCCGAACTTAATCTCTGTTTCGGGTCAAGAGGGGTGGGCCCCTGATTAGTACCGACTTGGACTATCTTTCAGAATTTCCTAGCTCAGGGGAAAGTTAACTGTGATAATATTCGGACTGAGTTCTGACTAGGAATGGTTACTTTTAGATTTGGGTTCGGACAGAGCTTCGGCTAGGGAAAGCTATTTCTGGATTTAGATTCGGACAAGGCTTCAATTAGGGAAGGCTATTTTTGGGCTTAGGATGAGGTGGCACTCTAGTAGAGCTTCCGCTGGGGATAGGCTATGGGAGACCTAGTGATGAACACATTTATGTGTGAAATCTAAGTAGTAAAACATGCATTTTTATATATTTAGAATGGAGCTACCTTGGGTTTTACTCTCTTTTTGTAGGTTTAATATTTTAAAGGCCTTCAACATTATCAGACATCATATATCTCCAACAACAACTACCTAGTGTGGTTGATGAGCTATGGTGTGAAAAATTCCCTTGCTCACCCGGAGGTCTCAAGTTCGAATCTGCTAGTTTTTTTTTTTGGAGAATTTTGTTGAAGATTTTCTGCTTTTCACTCACTTAAAGCACTAAGGTCTGGAGGGGATTTTCACATCAAATTAGAAAATTGTCCAAATCTTCAAAGCTAGGAAAATCGTGGGAGGGGTTTCTTGCGTAAGAAAAGAAAAAAAGAAGAAAAAAAATGGAGAAATAAATCTTATCCAAATCTTCTCTCTCCTCCACATCATCAACATAAGATTGTCCAAATCACACAAAGCAAGAAGGAAAATCGTCCAAGGGAAAAAAAATATCGGCCAACAAGGGTTGTGTGCAAGATTTGAAGAGAGGGAGAAAAAGAAGAGAAAAATAAATAAAAAAAAGAAAGAAAATAAGAAAAAAAATTATAGAAAATTTCTCCAAGTTTATTTCTCTCTTCTCTCTCCTCCATCTTAGCACTTTTGGTCTCAAAAGATCTCACCTACCAATTATGGGTTTTCCCCTTTTAGAAAAAAGAAATTTATTACCTTACCTCCCCATTTTCAATAAATACAACTCATGTAAGAGGAGGAGAAAAAACTTCATTCTTCTTCTAGGTTTTTATTTAGTTGCTCGCTCTCTCTCCCTCTTTCACTCTTTTTAGTTTTAGTTCTTCTTTGTTTTTTCTTTAATCACATTGTAATAGCTTTTTATTTCAATTAATGCAAGCACTCTTTTATTTTTATTTAACATTTTATGTTTATGATTTATATAATTGAGTTGTAATTTTTAAGTTATAGCTCTAGGCCTAAATCTAGGTGACAAGATCATGAGCCATGGAGCATTACTTTTTCAAGTTTTTTTTTTTTTTAAATTTTTTTTTTCCAGGCCTAGAAATTTCAGATTTGGTTCATTCCAGATCTGATTTTTGGGGTTGATAGTATCTCAAATCACCCAAGATTTCAAGTTCAAGTATTGATTCAGGTAGGTAGGCTTCTTCAATAGTCTTCTCTCCCCCCTCTCATTCCCTCTTCTGACTATCCTTTCTTTCTTAATTTGGCATTTTAATTTCAGTCATTACATTATTGCTTTACCTTTCCCCTAAGGTTCATGGCTAGTGTATGTATTGGCTTTGCCCCTCCTAGCCATAGAACCATCATTTTATTGTTTTTATTTTAATTGCCTCCCTTTTCTTATAGCCAAGTAGAGTAGCCCTTGTAAGAGTGACTCTCTGGTTAAGTAAGTAAGCTCATATTATGATTCATCTCTCGGGCTAAGTAGAGAAACCGACTTATGAGCCTCTCACTAGTTTTATCCCATTTCTTTTATTTTATTTTTATTTCAGCATTTTTTTTCCTTCAATGCTTTTTAATTGCGTGGATTGTTTATTTTTAGTTATTTATTTATTTAATTTAAATGACGTGTATTGTATATTTAAATTCTTAGATAACGAATGGTTAGGAAGTTATTTTAGATACATATGTTTAGGACAGTAGTTAGAATTAGATCACAATCATTAATCGATTCCCTTTCGCATTATTAAAAGAAGCCAAAAATAAAGTGATTGCTCTCCCTGTGTTCGACCCGTAGCTACACTGATCCGTACACTTACAATTATATTTTAAATCCTACCAAGTTTTTGGCACCGTTGCTGGGGACTTTTGGTAAATCAGAGTGCTTTGTTTACTTTATTTTGTTTTGTTTTTCTTTTTCTTCTATTGAATTCCCGAGGAGAACAACTTGCAATAATAGTTGTATTAGTGGAGGTTGCCAAGCCTCATAGTATGATAAAGATAGGTTTCACCTTATAGTAGTACCTCAGGAATTGAATTAAGCAACCCCGGATCTCTGCTGGTAAGCTACCAAAAAGCCAAAAAAAAAAAAAAAAAAAAAA
>NW_024868697.1:31501-52130 GCF_013358625.1 Macadamia integrifolia | reverse complement strand
GCTAGTCCTCGAGCAAAATAAAAAGAAAAAGAATAAAAAAAAAAAACCTAACTCACTTTCGTAGGAATCACGGTTGCACTTAGCATGTGCAACAAGCCTTTAAACCCCTAGGTCACCCTTAGTGGACGAGTTGTGTCTCGTGGGTGTTTACAGTGAATATACACCGAAAATTCAAAATAAATAAATCCCAACCTTGGCTAACAGTAAGGGTCAAACCGATCCAGAGCAAAGAAAATTCCTCTTACAAGGGACCCCCACACTTGAACTTTTATTACCCTTTATCAATTCTAGGCACTAGCATATTTCTTAATTTGGAACTCACTTCGTCTCTCCCAAAACATCCTTATCTTAAGGCAAAACCAATTCTGAAAAAATAGGGAACCAATAACTAAGGCGTTGGAGTGTTTTTGACCAAACATGTTACCTAGCATTAATGGCATTTGCACATTTTTTCTCCTTTTTTCACTTAATAAACTCTATTATACTCCATTACTATTGGCCTGAATGACATGGTGGAGCAAACACCAGACACCCAAGTTAATATGTAGCTTCGCTTTTTGCATATGCCCACAAAGACAGTGATGCTAGAGTTTTTTCAGAAGTTTTCTCCCTAGAAATTTCGATCAAGACACCATGCTTCCTGAGGCGCAATGCCCTGTCTAGTTCCAATGGAATCAACTCTTATTCTTCTTTATACCGCATTTCACATTTCATTTAAAATTATGCATTTGTAAAACTCATGCCAAATTAAAAAGAATGTCTCAACTCTAAATCAAAAGTACAAGGAACCCACAGACATACATCTGGTCTAACACCATAAAACAAGGGTCTCTTATTTTTCAAAAGAAAGTCCCATCTCAAGACACAGGCTTGTTTCTTTCTTCTCAACAGGTTTTTTATGCTTTCAAAATGGGTACCTTAATCAAAACTTTTATTTTCATACATCAAGCAACCGAATGGTATGATAATTAGCCAAAAGCCAAAGTAGGAATTCATCCTTAGCAAGCTCAAAAATAAAAAGAAAATCAAACAAAACAAAGTGAAAAAAGCAAAAACTGGTTTCCCTCCCCCACACTTAAGTCATGCAATGTCCTCAATGTATGGGAAGAATTAAAAGTGAAGACAATGCAAGGGGTCATACCTGATTAAAAGTTAGTCATCAGTGTAAAGAGGTTCATGGAGATCCATGACCTCTTCACTACCAGTAGTAGGAAACTCAAGGAACGATTTCAAACGCTAACCATAACCTTCGAAATTACCCATGTTCCTAGATTCAGAGTCTCCACAGCCTTGTGGGGATAGACATTATGGATAATAAATGGGCCATCCCATCGGGATTTAAGATTACCAGGGAGAAGATGCAATCAAGAGTTATACAATAAGAACTTATCACCAATTGCAAAAGATTTACGCAGAATGTGCTTATCATAGAAATAAAGATTTTGCATTATTAAAAGAAGCCAAAAATAAAGTGATTGCTCTCCCTGTGCTCGACCCGTAGCTACACTGATCCGTATACTTGCGATTATATTTTAAATCCTACCAAGTTTTTGGCACCGTTGCTAGGGAGACAGTTCCATGTTAATTTTCATATTCTTTTGGTAAATCAGAGTGCTTTATTTACTTTGTTTTGTTTTTCTTTTTCTTCTATTGAATTCCCGAGGAGAACAACTTGCAATAATAGTTGTATTAGTGGAGGTTGCCAAACCTCATAGTATGATAAAGACAGGTTTCACCTTATAGTAGTGCCTCAGGAATTGAATTAAGCAACCCCGGATCTCTGCCGGTAAGCTACCAAAAAGCCAAAAAAAAAAAAAAAAAAAAAAAATTTCTTTCCATTCTTTTGTGCTTGTCTTACTCTAGTTGTGGGTAGTTTTCTGTTGCATGAGTGCTAGGGGATACTTAATATTGAGAATTGGTTAGAAAGAAGAGATCCAACAAGTAGTGACCCTATACCTATATTCTCAACAATACCTTTCAATATAGGAGACCAATAGCCAAACCCTCCACCTAAATCTCTGAAAGATAGGTTCTACCCTACTAGAGTTGCCCAACACTTTGCTAGTCCTCGAGCAAAATAAAAAGAAAAAGAATAAAAAAAAAAAACCTAACTCACTTTCGTAGGAATCACGGTTGCACTTAGCATATGCAACAAGCCTTTAAACCCCTAGGTCACCCTTAGTGGACGAGTTGTGTCTCGTGGGTGTTTACAGTGAATATACACCCAAAATTCAAAATAAATAAATCCCAACCTTGGCTAAAGGTAAGGGTCATACCGATCCAGAGCAAAGATCATTCCTCTTACAAGGGACCCCCACACTTGAACTTTTATTACCCTTTATCAATTCTAGGCACTAGCATATTTCTTAATTTGGAACTCACTTCGTCTCTCCCAAAACATCCTTATCTTAAGGCAAAACCACTTGTGAAAAAATAGGGAACCAATGACTAAGGCGTTGGAGTGTTTTTACCAAACATGTTACCTAGCATTAATGGCATTTGCACATTTTTTTCTCCATTTTTCACTTAATAAACTCTATTATACTCCATTACTTTTGGCCTGAATGACATGGTGGAGCAAACACCAGACACCCAAGTTAATATGTAGCTTCGCTTTTTGCATATGCCCACAAAGACAGTGATGCTAGAGTTTTTTCAGAAGTTTCCTCCCTAGAAATTTCGATCAAGACACCACGCTTCCTGAGGCGCAATGCCCTGTCTAGTTCCAAGGGAATCAACTCTTATTCTTCTTTATACCGCATTTCACATTTTATTTAAAATTGTGCATTTGCAAAACTCATGCCAAATTAAAAAGAATGTCTCAACTCTAAATCAAAAGTACAAGGAACCCACAGACTTACATCTGGTCTAACACCATAAAACAAGGGTCTCTTATTTTTCAAAAGAAAGTCCCATCTCAAGACACAGGCTTGTTTCTTTCTTCTCAACAGGTTTTTTATACGTTCAAAATGGGTACCTTAATCAAAACTTTTATTTTCATACATCAAGCAACCGAATGGTATGATCATTAGCCAAAAGCCAAAGTAGGAATTCATCCTTAGCAAGCTCAAAAATAAAAAGAAAAACAAACAAAACATAGTGAAAAAAACAAAAACTGGTTTCCCTCCCCCACACTTAAGTCATGCAATGTCCTCAATGTATGGAAAGAATTAAAAGCGAAGACAATGCAAGGGGTCATACCTGATTAAAAGTTAGTCATCATTGTAAAGAGGTTCATGGAGATCCATGACCTCTTCACTACCAGTAATAGAAAACTCAAGGAACGATTTCAAACGCTAACCATAACCTTCGAAATTACCCATGTTCCTAGATTCAGAATCTCCACAGCCCTGTGGGGATATATACATTATGGACAATAAATAGGCCATCCCATCGGGATCTAAGATTACCAGGGAAAAGATGCAATCGAGAGTTATACAATAAGACCTTATCACCAATTACAAAAGATTTACGCAGAATGTGCTTATCATAGAAATAAAGATTTCGCATTATTAAAAGAAGCCAAAAATAAAGTGATTGCTCTCCCTGTGTTCGACCCGTAGCTAGACTGATCCCTACACTTGCGATTATATTTTAAATCCTACCAAGTTTTTCGCACCGTTACTGGGGAGACAGTTCCATGTTAATTTTCATATTCTTTTGGTAAATCAGAGTGCTTTATTTACTTTGTTTTGTTTTTCTTTTTCTTCTATTGAATTCCCAAGAAGAACAACTAGCAATAATAGTTGTATTAGTGGAGGTTGCCATGCCTCATAGTGTGATAAAGATAGGTTTCACCTTACAGTAGTACCTCAGGAATTGAGTTAAGCAACCCCGGATAGTTCATTATTGACATTGGGAACTACAGTCACCCCAGACTTCTTAGGTACTACATGAACTAGGCTTATCCATTAGCTGTCAGAAATAGGATAAATTATTCCATGATCCAAGCGCTTTAGGATATCTTTCTTAATGGCTTCCATCATCACTGGGTTAGCTCTTCTTTGGGGTTTCGTGTATGGTTTGGAATCCTCTATAAGATGTATATGATGTTGCACAATAGAAGGGCTTATACCCTTGATATCAACCATGGTCCAACCTAGGGCTTCCTTATTATCTTTTAACACTTTAAGTAACTCCTCTTCCTGGCTAGAAGTCAAATTTGAAGAAATTATTACAGGAAGAGTCTGGTCAGACCCTAGGAAAGCATACCTCAAATTAGATGGCAACTCCTTAAGATCTAGCTTAGGGGGCTCAACTATGGAAGGTTTAAGAATGAAATTGGAAAGGGGTCCTAAGAGCTCCACAGGTGTGTGTGAAGACTCAAGACTTCAGAAAAGAAATTTTCACTATCATTATCCAACTCATCCATACACTCTTGGAATTCTGAATCAAAATCAATATCAAAGTTGATATTAAATCATCAGAAAAATCTAAAAAAATCCTCAAGCATATTGATCTCTTCTTCCATATGTGGTTGCTTACCTATCCTAAACATGTTTTGGTTGCCAAAAGATAACCTTAGAAAACCATTCCAACAGTTGATTAATGCATTACTAATAGCCAAGAATGGTCTTCCTAGAATTACTGGGATCTCATCCTTGGTTGAGAAGGGCTTAGTATCTAACACAATGAAATCAACAGGGAAAATAAATTCCCCTACCTTTTGTAAGACATCCTCAACCATCCCTTTAGGAATCTTTAGGTTAATCAGACGAACCTGGAACAAGAGGCATACTTGTATCCTCAACTGAAGGAGAGTTAATAGGAGTAATAGATGGGGAAGATTTAAGAATGCTCTGTTGGTACTTTCTACCACTCCTAAGGACATAAACAACATTACATTGGTTAGAGGGCCCTTGTTGGGTTTGACCTTGTACTATATTCAGTGGTACATTAGTTGGTGCTTGTGAACTAACAGGCTGATGATGCCTAGGATTAGGCTCTGGTTGACTGGATAAAGTACCTTTCTCCCTCTCATGCATAATTGAGATAACTTGGGTGAGTTCTCTCGTAAGATTTTGATGGCTTGTTATGAGGAGGGCCATATTTTTTTTCAAGTCACTTATTCTACTTGCCTCTCCAGTATTGGTAAACCCAGGGGGTTACTGATAAGATGATAGAAAAGGGGCCCTAGGAAAACTAGCCTGAGGTCCTACATTTTACCTAGGAAAAGTATTTTGGGAAAAATATTATTATGCAAAAGGAGGCCTTTGCGGTCCAGGTTGACCTTGATTATGAAAATTGGAAGGCCCTGCTTGGTTGCCCTGATTCCAAGAGAAATTTGGGTGATTTCTCCATCTTGGATTGTAGGTGTTACTATATGGATTATTTTGGTATAAGGCATTAACACTATCATTAAAAGTGCCCCCAGAGGTGTTGGGGCATCCTTCTATGACATATCCAGGGGACTGGCACCAAGCACAAATCTTAACCAAATTGACTGATGATGGCTCGCTAAGAACAATAACCTTAATCCTCTTGATTAGGCTATCCAAATGGGCTTTCTTGGCTAATATCTCATCCACAAAATATCCTTTTCCTCCTATAGTTCTTTCACTCTCTTGGGTTGATTCCCACTCACGGATTTTATCAGCTAAGTCAAGTTAGAATTCTCATACCTTTCCTTCATCTGTAAAGGATGTGAATCCCTCAGGGCACATAGACTCTATCATTTGTTTAGTTGGGTAATCAATACCCTCATAAGTTATTTGACATAAATGCCATAATCTAAGCCATGGTGAGGGCATTCTTTGGGTAGATCCTTGAATCTCTCCTTAAGTTTGGAAAATGACTCACTAGCCTTTTGCCTAAACTGAAGGATATCACTTCTAAGCTTATTGGTCTTGTGAGTTGGGAAAAACTCCTTAAGGAAGACAACTGTGGACAACCCATAAGGTTATGGAAACCCATGCAACCACTTCTTAGCTTGGTCTTTTAATGCAAAAGTGATAAACCTAAGCTTAACAGCATCATCAGAAAGCTGTTGGATCTTAATTAGAACATATAACTCTTCAAATCCCCTTAGAAATAGGTATGCATCCTCAGAGGTCAACCCATGAAAGTGGGGCAACATAGTGATGTATTGAAATTTGAGTTCAAAATTATTGCCCTGGGCTTGTGGTAAAACTATGCAGGAAGGTTGGGCTGTTCTAGCAGGGTAAAACCTATCTTTTAGAGATTTAGGTGAAGGGTTTTGATGTTGGTCTCTCATATTGAAAAGTTTTAACGAGAGCAAACGTATAGGGTCACTACTTGTTGGATCTCTTCTTTCTAATCGATTCTTAGTATTATGTACCCACCTAACACTCATGAACAGAAAACTACCTACAACTAGAGTAAGACAAGCACAAAAGAATGGATAGCAAAACCCTTTTTTTATTTTTTTTTTAATTTTTTTGATTTAGTTTTTTACTTTTTGGGAGCTTACTGACAGGGATCCGTGGTTGCTCAGGTCAATTCCTGAGGTACTATTACAGGGCGAAACCTGTCTTTATCATACTGTGAGGCATGGCGACCTCCATCGATACAACTATTATTACAAGTTATTCTCAGGAATTTAATAAAAGAAAAGGAAAAAAAAAACAAAGCAAACAAAGCACTCCGATTTACCAAAAGAAAGCAAAAAATAATATGGAATTATCTCCCTGGTAACGGTGCCAAAAACTTGTTTGATATTTTAAAATATAACCACAAGCATACGGATCAGCGTAGCTACGGATTGAATACAGGGAGAGCAGCCACTTTATTTTTTTTGCTTCTTTTAATAATGCGAAAGTGAACCGATTAATGATTGTGATCTAATTCTAATTACCGTCCTAAACATATGTATCTAAAATAATGTCCTAACCATTCGTCATCTAAGAATTTAAACACGCAAGCCACGCAATTAAAATTAAATAAATAAATAGTTGAAAATAAACAGCCCACGCAATTAAAAAGCAATGAAGAAAAAAATGCTAAAATAAAAATAAAGTAAAAGAAAGGGGATAAAGCTAGAGAGAGACTCAAAAGTAGGTTTCTCTACTTAGCCTAAGGGATGCATCATAATATGAGCTTTCCTACTTGACCAGAGAGTCACTCTTACAAGGGTTACTCTACTTGGCTTTAGGGAAAGGGAGACAATTAAAATAAAAACAATAAAATGATGGTTCTATGGTTAGGAGGGGCAAAGCCAACACATAAGCTAGCCATGAACCTTGGGGGAAAGGGATAGCAACAATGTAATGATTGAAATTAAAATCCTAGATTAAGAAAGAAAGGGTAGTCAAAAGAGGGAATGAGAGGGGGAAGAGAAGACTACTGAAGGAGCCTACTTACTTGAACTTCATCCCTTGAACTGAAAACTTGATTGATTTAAGATACTACTAGTACTAAAAACTAGATCTGGAATAAACCAAATCTGTAATTTCTAGTACTAGAGAAAACAAATCTGAAGAAAAAAATTTAACTTGAAATACATGCTTCATAGCTTGTTCTTGTCACCTAGAACTAAGCCTAGAATTAGAACTTGAAAACTACAACTTCAATTTTTTAAACAATAAAAATAAAAGACTGAATAAAAAACAAAAGTGCTTGCATTAATTGAATAAAAAGAACTTACATAAGTGTTTAAAGCATAAACCTAGAGCTAGGGCTAGAGAAAGAGATAGAGCAACTAAGAAAAAACCCTAGAAGAAGAATGAAGTGCCTCCTCCCCTTGTGCTAATTCTATTATATAGAGAATGGGGGAGGGAAGCTAATGATTTTAGCTTATAAAAAAATATTCTTTTTATCTTGTTGATGAAGTGGAGGAGAGAGAAGAGAGAAAATGTGTGGAGAGAGATCTCCCATGATTTTTCTTGCCTTTTTCTTCCTATTTTTTCTCCCATTTTCTGTTTTTCTCTCTTCTTGCACAAGAAACCCCCTTTGGCCTATTTTTCTTGCTTGGATTTGGATAATATTCTATTTTAATGGAAAATTCCATCCATGCCCTTATCTTTTCTTTTATTTTTTTCTTATTTCTTATTTTTTCTCTTTATTTTCTCTCTCTTAAAATGGCAGCTAAGAGGTTTGAACTTGAGACCTCCTAATAAGCAAGGGATTTTTCACACCACAACTCACCAACTACGCTAGGAAGCTATTGTTATAAAAAATGAATCTTCAATCACATAAGGATGTGGTCCATCGATCCTTGTTGGCATTTGAAATATTCCTTATACCCTTGGGACAACTGCAAATGGGCTAGTTCTACATCTCGGTTCAGTTCTGATCCATTATTATTTTTCTGATCCAAAAAGAATAATCACTTGTACGATTGACCAAATGAACGTGTACTTGCAATTGAGCACTTTCATCTTGCTCAGAATTTCATCCTCTTCGCAACCATGAAAAGAAATAGGACATCTTTATGTGTAAAATTGGAGATATAGCACCCAATAATCCTTAAGGCCTTAAAAATATAAAACTTACAAAAAGAGAGTAAAACCTAAGGTATAGGGGTGTCAATTCGTGGCCTGACCTGACTAAACTGATCGGGACCGACCGTTTATAGATCGGCCCAGCCCGGACCGTTTATTAAACATGTTGGGCTTGAACCCGACCCGTTTATAAATGGTCGGTCTCAGTTTTACTACTTGGACTGTCGGGCACCCGATCGAGACCGATCGAATAACGCCTGATCGAGACCGGCCTATTGTGCACCGACTTGGCCCGACCCTTTAATGATTGTAGAATACCTATTTTACCCCCCAAATTAAAGAATAAAAACTAAAAGGTAAAGACATGTTCACATTTTAAATAATTGTTATATTTGGTATCATTTATTGATTTATTGTTATTTTTTTGGGCTTGCATGAGTGGGCCGGAATATAAGAGCACATTTTAAAGAGGGGCCGTTTAAAAACCGGTTAAAGTCCGTTTAACATTAAACATGTCCGTAGCCCGGTTAAGGCCGGACTAAAGTTCGATTAAAGTAGCCCGATTATAACCCGAGGCAGACGGACCGAATATAAAGTGTACCATGCCCTCAATAACTAAGCCGATTAGTTAAATGGGCGGACACGGTGTGACCTTTGAAAGTCTTCAAGCCCGATTAAGCCCGATCGAAACCGGACCGACCCGACCGGTTGACACCCCTACCAAGGTAGCTCCAATCTAAATATATAAAATGCATGTTTTACTACACTAGATTTCACACATAAATGTGCTCATCACCAACCTTCCTACATAGTTCTACCACAAGCTCAGGGCAATAATTTTGAGCTCAAATCTTAGTACATCACTATGTTGCCCCACTTCCATGGGCTGCCCTCTGAGGATGCATACCTATTCCTTAGGGAATTTGAGGAGGTTTGTGTTCTGATTAAGGTCCAACAGTTGACTGATGCTGTAAAATTAAGGTTCATAACTTTTGCGCTCAAGGACCAAGCTAAGAAATGGCTCTATGGTCTGCCTACCAATTCCATTGCCACATGGGATGGGTTTACTATAGCATTCCTGAAAAGTTCTTTCCTTTGTATAAAACCAATAAACTTAGGAGTGACATTCTTCAATTCAAGCAAAAACCTAGTGAGTCATTCTCCAAATTTATGGAGAGATTTAAGGACCTCCTTCAGGAATGCCCTCACCATGGAATTTATATATGACAACTTTGTCAAATCATTTATGAGGGCATTGATTATCAGACCAAGCACTTGTTAGATTCTATATGCCGCAAAGGTTTTACAACTTTTACAAATGAAGATTACGCTTGAAACTTTTACTTGAATTGGCTGAGAAAACCAGAGAATGAGAGTCTACTCAAGAAATTGAGAGGACAAATAAGGGTTACCTTGTAGAAGATGTTGTGGCCAAAGAGGCTCAACTTGAGAGTCTTATTAAGAGACTCGAAGCCATAGTAGTCAAAGGACCTGCCCAACTGAACCAAACAAATCATTCTGTGCTTATATGTAGTTGGTGCCAATCTCCCACTCATGTGATGGAGGAGTGCCCTAATATTTCTCGTGTGAATGGTTTAAATATAGGTCCTGAAAATGTGAATGCCATGTCCCAAAACAACTCTTATAGTCAAACCTACAATCTAGGATGGAGGAACCATCCTAACTTCCCTTGGAATCAAGCCAATAATCAAGTTGGTCCTAATTTTCAACCCTTGAGTCAAGGGCAGCTTATTCCCCAACAAGCCAATCAAAGGAACATGCCCCCCAATCAACAGAACAACTTTAGGATCCCCACTCAATCTGCTATTCCACCACCTCCTATAAATCAACCTTTAGGATTCATGAGAGGAGGTGGTGATTTGGCTAGGCTTTCTTCTTTAGAGAAAACCATGGAACTTCTCATGAGTACTTTCATGACAAGCCAACATAATATGAAGAAACAAATCACCCAACTTGCTAATGTTTTGTATGAAAGGGAGAAAGGGAAGATGCCTAGTCACACAAATCAAATCCCAGAAATAAGAATATGAATCATCAACCAATTCCAAATCAGTTGAATTCAATTCAAGAAAGTCCACAACAAGAGCCTTCCAATCAATGCAATGTTGTTTATGCTCTTAGGAGTGGCCAAGAGTACCAACAAAGTGTTCCTAAATCTTCTCCATCTATTACTCCTATTAACTCTCCTTCTTTCTCCTTCTTTTGAAGACATAAGCATACCTCTTACTCCAGGAACCTAAAGCAACTAAAGATGATTTGGTTGAGGAAACCAAACATGGTTCTTTTGAAAAAGAGCAAAATCCTAACAATGCTTATGTTCCTCCTATCCCCTTTCCTAATCGGTTGGTAAACAAAAAGAAGAATGCTTCCATGAAAAAAAAATTGAGAAGTCTTCAAAAAGGTAGAAGTGAACATCTTTCTTTTGGATGCCATATCCCAGATCCCTGCCTATGGAAAGGTCCTGAAAGATTTGTGTACTCACAAACGTATCACTAGTGTGCCCAAAAAGGCGTTCTTGGAAGACAAGTATAATTACTCAGCCTATAGCTACCAAGTATAAGGATCCAGGGAGCCCTACCATAGCTTGTGTCATAGGCAACACTTACATTGAGCATGCCTTACTTGACCTTGTTGCTAGTGTGAATCTTTTGCCTTACCATGTATATAAGCAACGAGAACCACTGGAACTACTCTTCAGTTGGCAGATAGATCTGTTAAGATTCCTAAAGGGATGGTTGAGGATGTCTTACTTAAAGTTGAGAAATTTTTATTCCCTGTTGATTTTATTATTTTAGACACCCAACCAGTTGCCAACATTTGGGACTAGATCCCAATTATTCTTGGTAGACTGTTCCTTACAATCAGCAATGCTATAATTAATTGTAGGAACGGTACCATAAAACTTTCTTTTGGCAACACTTTTATGGATTTTAATGTCTTTAGGTTAGGTAAGCAACCAAATCCCATGAGAAGGAAGTTCATATGCTCCAGGAAATTCCAGATTCCATTGAGACATATTTTGATATTGATTTTGATTCTGAATTTCAAGAGTATATGGAACAATTGGGTGGCTCTTCTAGTAATAATTTTTTTCATATTTGACTTCTAGCCAGGAAGAGGAATTACTTTAAATGTTAAAATACAATAAGGAAGCCCTAGGTTGGACCATGATTGACATCAAAGGAATTAGTCCTTCTATTGTTTAATATCATAGTCACCTCATTGAGGGGTACCTTCAACGGAACCCCAAAGGAGAGCTAACCCAATGATGAAGGAAACAATTCAAAATGAAATTCTAAAGTAGATGGATAATGGGATCATTTATTACATTTTTGATAGGGGTAAGCATTTTTACAATAGATCATTTGAGGCCCTCATTAAGAAATTTGGGATCACCCATAAGTTGAAGCCCTTCATTGAGTTGTCATCTTCTGTTTTGGAAGAGGTCATAGATCTCTATGAACCTCTTTACACTGATGACTAGTTTTTAACCAGGTATGACCCCCTTACATTGTCTTTGCTTTTAATTCTTTACATACATTGAGGACATTGCATGACTTAATTGTGTGGGAGGAAAACTAGTTTTTGCTTTTTTTCACTTTGTTTTGTTTGTTTTTCCTTTTGTTTTTGAGCTTGCTAAGGATGAAGTTCTACTTTGGCTTTTGGCTAATGAATATACCATTCGGTTACTTGATGTATGAAATTAAAAGTTTTGATTAAGATACCCATCATGAACATATAAAACCCTGTTGAGAAGAAAGAAACAAGCCTGTGTCTTGAGATGTGACTTTATTTAAAAAAATAAGAGACCCCTATTTTATGGTGTTGGACCATATGTAAGTCTTTGGTTTTCTTGTACACTTAATTTGGAGTTGAGACCTTATTTTTAATTTAGCATGAGTTGACAAATACATAATTTAAATGAAGTATGAAATATGGTATAAAGAAGAGTAGGAGTTGATTCCCTTGGAACTAGATAAGGCATTGTGCCTCAGGAAGCGTGGTGACTTGATCGAAACTCTTAGGGAGGAAACTTCTGAAAAAAAAAAAAACTCTGGCATCATTGTCGATGTGGGCATATGCAAAAAGCAAAGCTACATAGTAACTTGCGTGTCTAGTGTTTGCTCTACCATGTCATTCAGGCCAAAAGTAGTGGAGTAGAATAGAGTTTATTAAGCGAAAAAAGAAAAAAAAATATGCAAATGTCATTAATGCTTGGTAACATGTTTTGTCAAAAACAATCCAATGCCTTAGTCCTTGGTTCCTTATTTCTTCACAAGTAGTTTTGCCTTAAGATAAAGATGTTTTGGAAGAGACGAGGTGAGTTCCAAATTAAGAAATATGCTAGTACCTGGAGTTGATATGGAGTAATAAAAGTTCAAGTGTGGAGGTCCCTTGTAAGAAGAATTATCTTTGCTCCAGATCGGTATAGCCCTTACCTTTAGCCAAGGTTGGGATTTGTTTTGTCACACCTTGCTCGCACAGAACCGAGCTGGTGATCGAGTTAACTCCGGTTAACTCACAAACCTGCTAGGATCAACAATACAGTAACTGGCAATACAGCATACATCTACTAAACTAAGATCAGACCTGTATTTTCAATGGAAGACCTGTTCGTAATAATACCTGTAATTATTTCTTAAATACTTAATACCCAAATTGAGTCATAAAATTTATATACATTTGGGCCCGAGGGCATGATATATACATAAAAATATAACAATTTAAGCATCAAGTAATCAAAAGGGAGTACATCAAAAAGAATAAAAAAGAAACTATGTAGGCCAGAAGTCAGTGCTTCCATACAGCATAATCCTTAAACGTGTAATCGGCACTGTGCTTGAACTCATCAGGGACCCACCAGTCCTCAGAGGGAAACTCCATAGTGTGGCCCGACTCTTGATATCCGAATGGATAAATTGTAAAATCACTTAAAAAGAGTTGTGCACGTGGGATGAGCTCACTAGCCCAGTAAGTGGAAAAGAAGATCACACAAGGAAAACCACACAAACAGTCACAATATATATGCGCCTATATATATGAAATTCATTTTAATCCTACTAGCCTAACAACAACATTACTAGGTCATAGGTTATGTGTTACTCACAATCATAGTGCGCGTATGCCTTGAGTATGAGCCGCAAACCCCATCCTGTGATATGCCTATAGGGTTTTCGGAGAAGGCACACCGTTGGTATCAAAATTTAAAATGCAAGCCTACTACCGATGAATTTAAATGACAATGTAAATAGGTGGCTCCACCCAAAATAAAAGCAGTACGATCGGCCCTCTGAATATACCACCGGGGTTACCAAATGTTCTAGAGATCATCCGTGCATACTTTTAACTGTTGTAGGAGTTCGACAACCGTAACTTGATGCTTCCCCCCAATAGTCCCCCAACACGTAAACCCCTATTGGAAAGGGTCGTAGCACAAAGGGTATATAAATCCTAGTCGCATGCTTCTACATGAGCATAGTACGATTACAAGATGGCACCGCATCCCATTCCACGAGCCACCATGCACTTGTTTCTAAGCCGACTACGGCATCTAAAATCTAGCATGCATATCATGTCCAAATGAGATTCCTCTATAACATACATCAAGACAAATTAAATATTCAATCATAACACAAGCATAGCATATTATGTACATGCACATTCAAATGCATGAAATGATATATGTGATGTCTAGTCTACACACAAGTGACAGGATGACATGGCTAGACTAACATATGTTAAATGATGCATAACATTCTGAAATTAAATCAGAGTCCACTCTTCACTTACTTGTATATGTGCATGGTGCTTGTACCTGGCACATAAGAGATCTGATGTGTGGGTACGCGTATAATGAGTGTAACCTATTATAAACATAATGGTTTATCATTTCACTATTTTGGGGTCAAAATCATCATGTTTGAACACTAAAATTGGGTTTAGAATCATAAATGAGGGGTTACCCATCCAATTTGGACCCATTCTGGGCATTCTGGAAAGACAGGTGGGTATGAGCCAGACAGGCGAGCTTCATAGCCCATTGGTTTCATGCCCACCGATTACACCAGAGCCTAGAAATTGAGTTTTGGGAACTCAAGTGGGCCAGAACTCCAAGACAGGTGGGCCTAAACAAAGACAGGCGAGCTTCATAGCCCACCGGTTTCACTAGAGCCCAGAAATTGAGTTCTGGGACTTAGGTGGGCCAGAACTCAAAGACAGGTGGGCCTGAAACACCCCTAGTCTTGAAACGAAGTTTTCCCCCTCTTCTTCTCCATCTTCTCTTCGGCTTGGGGAACTTGTTTGGGGTCGAACCAGTGACTCAAAATTCTCATCTATGGTCTAGTCATGTATCTTCAACCTAGATTTAAGATCAAATCAGAAGAAAGAAGGAGATTCTTACCTCATTCTTAAGAACACCAATGAAACCCCAATTTCACTTATTTTGCTCAAGAACTTCCAAATACTCTAGATTTTCACCAACACTCCTTCCAAATCCTTCAAAATTATTGTACACACCTTCCATTAGTCCTTAGATTTGATTATCCATGTAAGATTAGCAAGATCCAAGTGAGTTTTTTCCCAAAAATCAAAAAAAGGGTTTAAGAAAGGGGGTTTTCTCAAAGACTCTTAGATACGTACCTCAAATCGAAGATTCCGGTGAGCTAATCATTAATCCGAGCTCAAAATACCAAGACCGAGCTCCAGTGAAGCTCCATGGTCGATTCCCCTCCTTCTTTTTTTTCTTTTCTCTTTTCCCTTTCTTCTTCTTTCTCTCTCTTCTTTACTCTCCCACCGACCAATTACCATTAATGAGGGAAAAGACAATAAATGTCTCCCCTTTTATACCTGGGCCCCCAAAATATCTTCTAGTTATAGGTGGGTACATCTTAGGTGGCCATTCTCAGGTGGGTATATCTCAGATGGGTATTATCAAGTGAGTGTAACTCAAGTGGGTATTCTCAGGTGGGTATACCATTCTAGTCAGGCCATTGCTAGTGTTCCTTTTGGACTTTAATTGGGACAACTCATACTAATAATTAAATTGCATAGGCACCCAAAATTACTAGCACGTACCCTCACTTCTTATACATGGCCTCGTGGTGTGTGCAAGTGCAAGGCTTGGGTGCACATATTACACTTGGTACCCAATTGGTCTTGTCAGGCCAATCCGAGTTCAAGGTCACTCTTGCTACCATGTTCCATATGATACTTGCATCAGTTCACTCTGATTTAGTCCCTATATGATCAAACTAAGTCAATACGAGTAATTAGACAGGGTTTAGAAAGTAGGGTATCACATGTTTATTCTGAATTTTGGGTGTATATTCACTCTAAAAACCCACGAAACACAACTCGTCCACTAGGGCTGACAGGGGTTTAAAGGCTTGTTGCACATGCTAAATGCAACTGTGATTCCTACAAAAGTGAGTTAGTTTTTTTGTTATTTACATTTTATTTTTTTTTTCTTTTTGTTTTGCTCGAGGACTAACAATGTCTAAGTGTGGGGGAATTCTGATGAACACATTTATATGTGAAATCTAAGTAGTAAAGTATGCATTTTTACATATTTAAAATGGAGTTACCTTGGGTTTTACTTTCTTTTTGTAGGTTTTGTATTTTAAAGGCCTTAAGCATTATCGAACGTCATATCTCTCCAACAACAACTACCTAGTGTAGTTGGTGAGCTATGTGGTGTAAAATTCTCTTGCTCACAAGGAGGTCTCAAGTTTGAATCTCATAATTGTTTTTTTTTTTTTTTGGAGAATTTTGTTGAAGATTTCCTGCTTTTCACTCACTTAAAGCACTAAGAGCATGGATGGGATTCCACATCAAATTAGAAAATTGTCCAAATCTTCAAAGCAAAGAAAATCGTGGGAGGGGTTTCTTGCCTAAGAAAAAAAAAAAGGAGAAATAAATCTTGTCCAAATCTTCTCTCTCCTCCACATCATCAACAAAAGTTGTCCAAATCACACAAAGCAAGAAGAAAAATCGTCCAAGGGAAAGAAAAAAAATCGGCCAACAAAGGTTGTGCGTAAGATTTGAAGAGAGGGAGAAAAAGAAGAGAAAGAAAAATAAAAAAAAGGAAAGAAAATAAGCAAAAAAATTATAAAAAATTTCTCCAAGTTTATTTCTCTCCTCTCTCCTCCACCTTAGCACTTTTGGTCTCAAAAGATCACACCTACCAATTGTGGTTTTCCCCCTTTTAGGAAAGAGAAATTTGTTACCCTACCTCCCTATTTCCTATAAATACAACTCATGTAAGAGGAGGAGAAAAAACTTCATTCTTCTTCTAGGTTTTTTTTTTAGTTGCTCTCTCTCTCTCCCTCTCTCACTCTCTTTAATTTTTGATCTTCTTTGTTTTTGCTTTAATCACTTTTGTAATAGATTTTTATTTCAATTAATGTAAAAACACTTTTATTTTTATTCAGCCTTTAATGTTTATGATTTATGCAATTGAGTTGTGATTTTTAAGTTATAGTTCAAGGTTTAGATCTAGGTGACAAGATCATGAGCCATGGAGCATCACTTTTTCTAGTTTTTTTTTTTCAAGATTTGTTTTCTCCAGACCTAGAAATTTCAAATTTGGTTCATTCCAAATCTGGTTTTTAGGGTTGGCAGTATCTCAAATCACCCAAGCTTTCAAGTTTAAGCATTGATTCAGGTAGGTAGGTGTAGACACCTAATTTTGTCACCCTCCTCTGGCTATGATGAAATATGAATTTTGGACGTGACTTCCGACTTTTGATCGACAGAGATACTAATGGAAACATTCCCATACCCAAAACCCTGAAAATCTCCACGCGGGAGAGAGGAAGGCCTAATTTTGACTTTTTTACATATGAAGGAATCTGGTCAAGATGACCATATAGATGAATAGTGCTCAAAAATACGATTCTGACAATATATGATACACCAATATTGGACAGACAGATATCCAGCAATCGTTCTCAGAAAATCATGTTTTATCGAGCGTATGTTTTATCTTCCCGCACACATGCCGCGCACACAGACAGTCCCGTTGGAAACCTGAAAAAATCCCTCACCTGACCCAAACACCCTAAAATTCATCCCCTACCTACCCAGATAACCCTAAAACACTCCCGAGTCTGAAACCCTAGAAGTCCTAATGCGAGAGGGAAGGTGTCCAATTTTGACTTTTTATATATGAAGGAATCCAGTCAAGATGACCATACAAATGGATAGTGCTCAGAAATACAATTCTGACGATATATGGTATGCCAAAATCGGAACAACGGATCTCCAGCAATCATTCCCAAAAAATCAT
Source organism: Macadamia integrifolia (assembly GCF_013358625.1). Taxonomy (NCBI): domain Eukaryota; kingdom Viridiplantae; phylum Streptophyta; class Magnoliopsida; order Proteales; family Proteaceae; genus Macadamia; species Macadamia integrifolia. Next base: position 34,424 of record NW_024868697.1, on the reverse strand, counting down.
GTGTTTTTGGGCGTATGTCGCGCACACCAGCCCAGTCGGCTACCCAATTGGCCGGCCCAGCTAAGCCAGCCAACCCAGCCAAGCTAGCCAACTCAGCAAAGCCAACCAGCCCAGCTAGCCTAGCCAAGCCCAGCCTGGCCGCACACCTGTGCACCGGCCTATCGCACACCTGTGCGCGGGCCTGCTGCATGCTGTGCACGGGCCTGCCATATATTTTACGCTGGCCTGCTGCACTCTATGAGCGGGCCTGCCGCACGCTGTGTGTGGCCCCATCACACACTGTGCACCGCCCCATAACATGCTGTACACGGCCCCACTGCACACTATGCGTGGCCCTGTCGCATAGTGTGCAGACCCCAGCAGCACACCATGCACACTGTGCCCGCACACCATGCACACTGTGCCCGCACACCATGCACACCTGGCCCGCACACCGTGCACATGGCCTGCACACCATGCACACTGTGCCTGCACGCCATGAGCACATGGCCCGCACACCGTGCACCCATGGCCCGTACACCGTGCACATGGCTCGCACAGCCATGCATTCACACACCCATGACATCACTTGCACCCCTGGCAAAACCTTCTTTCTCCTCCCGCTTTTCTAAAAATTACCTTTTCTAAACTTTCTCTCTCCTCTCGCTTTTCTAAAAATTGCCTTTTCCAGTAAAATTTTCTCTCCTATTTTTTTCCGAAAACCCCATTTTTCCCACTAGACAAAAGCCCTCCCCACCCATTTTTGCCTTCAACCCCCCTTTTACCCATTGGACAAAAACCATATCTCTTCACTTTAGGCAAGAGCCCCCCTTTTGTCTACTAGATAAAGGGATCCCCCCCTCCTACTTGGTTGAAAAAGAACTATAAATACCCCCTCCCTTAGAAAAAGGACACTAACAAACACTTGAATCCCCTTTCAGAGTGAAATTTTCCTCCCCTCCCCCCACTTGATTTTCTTCTGATCTTCAGAGCGATCTTCGTTAAGATCCGAAAACTCATTCAGATCTTCAAAGCGTTCTTCGGGATCTTGAAGATTTTCAATCCAAATTCCTAGTTAGATCAAGTTTTTAGCCAAAAATAGTATGTTCTTGAGTGTTCTTGAGTGTTCTTGAGTGTTCTTGAGTGTTCTTAAGTGTTCTTGAGATTGATACCCCCCCTTTTTTTTAGATTCTTCGGGTCTACGAAGAGATCTTTGTTAAGATCTGAAACTCTGTTCGGATCTTCAAAGTGTTCTTCAGGATTTTGGAGTTTTTTAATCTAGTTTTCGGTCAGCCTATTTTTTTTTTTTCAGAAATAACCTTTCCTAGCTGAACCTCTGTCCGAGTGTCCCTGAAATCTTTCCAGGATTAGCCATTCCCAGCTGAAGCTCTACTGAAGTGCCACCTCGGCCTAGCCCTCCCTTAGCCTATCCCCAGTGGAAGCTCTGTCAAAGTGCCACCTCATCCCAAGCCCAAAAATAACCTTTCCTAGTCGAACCTCGGTTTAAGTGTCACTAGAATCTTTCCAGGAATAGCCATTCCCATCGGAAGCTCTACCGAAGTGCCACCTTAGCCTAGCCCTTCCTTAGCCTATCCCTAGCGGAAGCTCTGCCAGAGTGCCACCTCATCCCAAGCCCAAAAATAGCCTTCCCTAGCCGAAGCTTTGTCCAAATCTAAATCCGAAAATAGTCTTCCCTACCGAAGCTCTGTCTGAGTCCAAATCTGAAAGCAGCCGTTCCTAGCCGAAACTTTGTCCAGATACCATCACAATTAGCATCTCTCAAGAAAGAAAGTTGGAGGTCAAGACCATCTTCCCCTGAGCTAGGAGAACACGAAAGATAGTCTGAGCCGGTACCAATCAGGGGCCCACCCCTCTTGACCCGAAACAGGGGTCAAATTCAGGTATAATATCCCTCCCCATTTAAGCATAATGTAGACATCTAATAAGCCTTGTTTTAGTGTATATAATAGTTTGAATTCAATTAATGTATATATGTGTGATAACTTAGCCATACATGTGGAATAGTAATAATTATGGAAAATGTTCGTTCTCAAGCATCTAGCAAGAAGACCGGTTGAATTGAGCAGATTGGGTGCTTACCACCTTCCCAACTCTGTAACCTGACACTTACCCTAAATCTCTGGACCAGACCAAATTTTGGGTCATTTTCTCAAAATTGGGCCCACCCCCGAGTCCTAGGCCCATAACCCTAAGTGGTGACTCCAAACCCCATTTGCATGATCCCAATCCCCAAATTGGACCATCATCAAAACCCCCATCTCAAATGATGAATTTTACACCCTTGCGAAATAGGCCTCCATGTATCTCTAAGCGACGATACGACAGTGTTGAGCAAGCGAAGTGCGTGACTCGAGACACCTCCCCCTCACCACAAAGATGAAGGGAGAGAGAGGAGAGAGGGTGGGGATCCATCTCCGGCCCCTACCCTCACAAAGGTGACTCTGCTGGGGATTGATGTCAAGCTTCCAAGAGAAAAATTCAGGCCCAACTGGAGCGGCCCATTCACTATTAAAGAAATTCTACTAGGAAAATCTATGAAACTCCTAGACCACAACGACGAAGAAATACTCAGACTGGTTAATATGGATCAACTCAAGAAATGTTATGTCTGAAAGGGTGAATAGCCTGAACTACGGCAGACCTGATTCCTTTTGAGGATACATAGGCAACTTAACATGTGCAAGTGTGGTCTCAACCATCTAAGGCAATAAATTAGTTCTTAAATTAATAATCAAAGTATCTTAAAAGATCATCATAGTTTGTGTCCCCCAAGAACTGCCATTTGGCATGAAAGGCCATTAGGTAACTGTCATTCACCTATGGTCCATCCATTCTTATCCAGGATTCTATTCCCTAAAAGAAAATTGCCACCCGACACCATTTTATCAAGGCCAGTTTATCCTCCACCCTTGATCAGTCAAAA